>NW_008655770.1:0-3004 GCF_000695815.1 Acanthisitta chloris
TTAGCATGTGTTCATGTGAGTCCCAGGAGCTCACGAAGAAAAGGCCTCTTGAGCAAGACAGTCAGCAGTTTATGAGACAGGTCTGAGAGTTGATGCAATACCAAAGGCAAAGCTGTTTCACTCCTGTGGAAGTGTGCCCTCTGCTTATGGGAATGAACCCATCCCATACCAGCTTGTTCAGTGATGGTGGACAAAATAGAGATCCTCTGCCTTCCACTGAGACTTACGACCACCACTCCCTACTCTGGCATGCAGAGGTGTGTTTTTTCAGGAGAATAATGGAGGCAATGCCATGACTCATCCACAGAAGGAACATCAGGGCCCTGTCTTTGCTCTCAGCTTCACAAGGGTGCCCTCTGAAAACTACACAGCTTATTTGTAAATGCCCGGGGAACCAGGATCACAGCCACATCTCTGCTGCATCTACATATACCTTCACATGCTGGCAAGCTCTCACCACAAGCCAAAAGCCAGTAGTGGCTTTTCTGGGTAGACTGCAAGGTGATAGTTCAGCTGAAAAACACTGTGCCAGGACAGGCTTCAAAAGCACCAAAGAGATGCTCTGAACTTATTTTAGTCCTGGCAGTACAGCCTGATTAGTAAAGACCCCCACACTTTAGTCCAATGACTGCTAAATAAGCTCAGCACTTAGTGCCTAGCGCGCCTTTCATGCAATTCCGTGGGAACAGAGCAATTAGGAAACATGGGCCCTCAATCTAGGTGTTGAACTCTCTTGAAAGCACAACTTCAGAACAGGAAAAAAAAAACAGAAAGCAAGTACAAGTGGCACTGAGCCCTGTTGTGTCGCTGGCAGTCACTTTTAGGAATTAAATGCCAAACAGCTCTCAGGACTGATCTCAAGTAGGTCAACGATTATTGCCCTGCAGACAGCAATTCATGGAGCTACCCAGCTTTCTGCTGAGTCCTATGCTGCTCACATCACTCATAGGATGACAACATAGTCTACCTCAAATCCATTTCCCTTATGCCAATCCAGAAGATAATCTGTCTCTAAGAAATGGGTATTTGCATACAGACATCTGCTCAGTAATTACCGATGTTAATCTGCCTTTGGGCCCACGAGGGAAGGCATTATTGTTTTACACACAAGCAGTAAATAAAGTGATTGACAGCAGAAAAGCTGCATTTCAAATAACTGCAAGCAATCAGTTATTGTCAGATTGTGCAACTGAAGCTGTGAAGCCACAGTATTGGTAGTGAGTGCTGGTTTAAGTGAAGTACTGGTGCACTCAGAATGTTAGCAAAAGAAAAGTCTGCACTGGCATCCTTTTTTACTGTGAGAAATATAAATGCTGGCTGCACAATGCAGCAATAGTATATTTTCAAAATTATCACCAGAGATTTTATGCAATCTGGTGCCTTTGACTGCTGCATCAGTACTGCATTAGAATAATTTGGCCATTCTCTCTTCTTCTGAATTCTTCTTACTGTTGTTGTTCACCTTAGCCTGCAAGAGAAATAGCTTTGCTGCATAAGATTTGTATTTGTTAGTTCTTACTGGAGGTTTTTTTCTTCCCTGGGAATTGTTTGGCTCAGAGCTGACAAAATTAATTCTGTCCTTGGTCTCCAATCCAAAGCACAAAACACATGTTTCAGCTTGGCTTCCAAGGAATACCAGTGACTTCATGTGACTAAGAGTAAAGCCTAAAATGAAGTGTATGTTTGTGTGCTGTGCTGAAAGTGGCCCTCCAACAGCCTGTTGGGATACTGTCCATTCCTCTCTTTTGCAGCAGCAAACTTTAAAGTGGGAGTGAAACGGTCAGATATTTCAATAGAAGTTAGCTTAATGTAAAAGAAAAGCCAGGCAATAAAGACAGATATTTCACAGAATCATTTAGGCTGGAAAAGACCCCTAACATCATCAAGTCCAACCTTTGATCAATCACCACCTTGTGAACTAGATCATGGAACTCGGTTGTTTCTTGAATTTTCCAGTTGTTTCTTGAACACCTCCAGGGACGGTGACTCCGCCACCTCTATGGGTAACCCACTCCAATGCTCGACAACCTTTCCATGAAGAAATTTTTTGTGATGTTCAACTTGAATCTCCCCTGGTGCAGCTTGAGGCCATGTCCTCTTGTCTTGGTTCCCATCTGCTCAGCATTTCAGAGCAGGAAATTCTGCCTGGTTACCGCCTTTTATGGGGGATGAGGAAGCAAAACTCTGGTCTACGAAACATCTGAGTGCAGAGAACAGTCTGTTCTCAAGGGGTTGACTTGCCAGCATGATTCCTCGCTGCTTCTTATTAGAAGGGACTTAAGCTCTTTCCTGTGTTTTGCTTGTTGGATTTGAAGCATTGGGAATGGGTAGGGACATTTATTGTGTTTAACAGCTGCAAGAGACAAATTGTTAGGAAGTCAAGGCAGCTTGCCAACAAAACCAGTCAGTCACCCATACCAAACAAACTGGGATACTTGGCTACTAAGATTTTTTCCCTCAAGAAGGAAGTGAAATTGTGAATAACCCCGAAGTTCACCCAGCCAGCTGTTCACTCACTGCTCTACACATGTACATTCAGCAAAAGACCAGCCCACTCCAAAACATGAAAGGGCCTTTCAGAACAGTAAGTATATACATAGAGTACCACATCTATGATCATTATTCAACACACAGTTAATCCATGGGCCATGCTGCATCCCACATGCATCCTTCAGGTTTCAGTAAGCTCAAGCACACAAGTAAAGACTCACTTTCAGAGCAGTACTTTGAATAAAAGAAGTGTGTGGTTATTTGTGAGTGAGGTGACTGCTTCATAGCCAGTGGCTGGCAATCAGTTCTCTCCAGTTCAAAAGTTTTGTCAAGGAGACAGAAAGCCAGATCACAGGTACACCACACAGCTGACGACACAGAGCTATAAAACATCGCCAGCACAAACCTTAAGAAGGAATCTCAGAAGGCTGGAGAAAATAGCAAAATATAGGTCCCAGCACCTAGGAGGTCAACATTTACCCGGGCAGGGCTGAGAGTTTGGGAAAGAGGGATT
>NW_008655771.1:0-1164 GCF_000695815.1 Acanthisitta chloris
GCGCATGTGCCGGGGCGGGAGCGCGCACGGGGCGGGAGGGAATAAACTCATGTCAAGGAAAAACGCCGCGGCGACTCTCAGGGTCTCGCTGAAGAAGATAAGTGCAAGGTCGAAAGGGACTGATAAGACATTCCCCTCCGAAACTGGGGCAGCAACACCAGTTAGAACCTCCTCTGGGGTTTGGAACGGTGACTAGAGGGAGTGTGAATGTGCCCAACAGGAGAGGTCAGCAGATAAGTGATGAAGACTATGGAACAACCACCAGGAGTCCCAGAGCACTGTCAATGATCACCGCTTTAATTAACTGTGCAGGTGCAGGGAGGGCAGGGATGTTATAATGGTTTCTAAGAAGGCATTAGCATTTATGCATAAGTTCCTAGAAAGCTAATGCATGGTTTGTGAGAATAGAAACTGCCCGGTTTGGAGCCAAGGTGTGTGTTCGAGTGATAGCATAGAGTAAAATGTTTGGAAGTGTGGTAGTCAAGGTAGACCTTAGTGACAAAGGTGGATATTATGTTTAGTAGAGCAACGCGAACTTGTATGTACTTGCATATCCATCTGCACATACCTGCTTGATTAATAGATTATTATTATTATAAGATTTTGAAACTATGTTTGGGGGGACCATAACAACGATTAAAGGGCACTTGAAGTTATGCCTAAGGAAGAGTGTAACAATAATCAAAAGCAACTGGGATCCATGCTTGGGTGAAATCAATAGAATAATAGTAATGTAATGATTAACCTATGGTTATGTAAGAGAAGAGTATAAAATGTATCCATCTCTGATCCATGTCGGAGTCAGATTTGGGTCTGTACCCCGACTCCCAGAGCTCTTCAATAAAAGCACCCATATAATCATTCCGTGATTATGTGTTTTCTACGCTAACACGAGGAGTGATTCCCCACGCACCCAGCACCGTCAGTAAAGGAATGCTTGCTTAACAGTATCATGCTGTTGGGTCGATTTCTTTGAATCAGCCTAATCACCCTTTCTGCGAAGAAATTCTTCCTAATGTCCAACCTACATCTTCCCTGGGGCAGCTTAAGACTATGTCTTCTTATCCTATCACTAGCTGCCTGGTGGAGGAGGCTGACCCTCACCTGCCTACAACCTCCATTCAGATGGTGCTGCAGAGTCATAAGGTCCCCCTTGAGCCTCCT
>NW_008655772.1:0-419 GCF_000695815.1 Acanthisitta chloris
CCAAACCCTAACACCTCGGAACAGCCGATCTACCCAGGGGGAGCCCTCCCATCGAGCAGAGCTGGAATCCCAGTGAGGTTTGAGGGAGGGATGCTGTAGGCTGAGTTGTTCCTGAATCCTTTATTTTAGATTAAATACTCTCTGTTCTGGTATTTCCCCATTATTGCATACTCAACACAGATAAGTAATGAAAAAGAAAAGTAAATTCAAATTGTCACTGAGAAAAATTATGTTTACAACAATCTATAAACCACTTCTTTTTTTTTTTTTTTTTTGATGCCTTTTGGGTCTTGGTGTATGTCTCTTCCCGGGCCATAAGACTGCTCATTGGCCTTGGCCACTTTTTCGTGATGGTTTGATGGACCTGCCGTCTGTTCGTGGGGGGCGGGGTGTGGGTAAGACACCTTTTGTGGATTCTC
>NW_008655773.1:0-773 GCF_000695815.1 Acanthisitta chloris
TGGAGAGAGGGGAATATGGAGAAGGAGTTGGAGAACATGGAGAAAGGTCTGGAGAACATGGAGAAGGGTCTGGAGAACATGGAGTAGGTTCTGGAGTGTGAGGAGAAGATGGCAAATGGGGTGGAGAGTCTGGAGAACATGGAGTAGGTTCTGGAGTGTGTGGAGAATATGGAAAATGGGGTGGAGAAGATGAAGGAAGGTCAGGAGGACATGGAGAAGGGTCTGGAGAACATGGAGAAGGAGCTGAGAAGAGTTTGAAACACAAGAAGGGGATGGAGAAGATGTGGAAAAAGGAAGTTCCCGAGGGATCTTCTGCCCCCCCAATCTCCTGGAAGGAGGTTGGATCCAGGTGGAATTTGGTCCCTTCTCCCAAGGAACAGGATGCTCCAGGGAGGTTTGGGTTGGAGTTTAGGGAAAATTCAAGACCTTGGAGGTCTTTTCCAATGTGGTGACTCCACGATGAGCTCAGGCTGTGCCAGCCCAAGGTCCATGGCCTGACCTCCCTCTGTCCTCTCCCAGAGCTGGAATTTGCCAAGGGCATCATGAAGATTGCGGAGTCAGGACGGAATGCCATCATCCCACAGGTACTGCACCGGGGGCACGGGGAGGAGAGGGGAGGAAGAGGAGGGGGAAAAGGAGGTGGAGGAGGAGGAGGAGAAGGAGGAGGAGAAGGAGGGAAAGGAGGCAGAGGAGAAGGAGGAGGTCAAAAAAGAGGTAGAGAAGGAGGGGGAGGAGGAGGAGGAGGAGGGAGAAGAGGAGGAGGAGAAGGAAGA
>NW_008655774.1:0-17253 GCF_000695815.1 Acanthisitta chloris
CAACTTATGGGCTAGAGTTCTTTTGCTGCTGCTAGAGAGATGAAGTCCATCTGTCTCTAGCAGGTTTGGTAACACAGAATTTGCCCCATGGTCAAAAAAGCTGAAATTCTGCCAGTAGCACCAATCCTTTAGCCACCTGTTGATAAGGTGGGTTTTCCTACTCCTCTCCTAATCCATCCTTGCTACTGCAGGAACTGAGACGAACACCACCTGTGCTCCTGTCCCATTGACTATTCTGCCCAGTTTATTGAAATCCTTTTTAATTACCCTAATGCCTCTTTCATTAATATCATCACTGCCAGCCTGGACTACTAGCAGTGGATAGTAATCAGAGGGCAGAATGAGCTCAGGGAATCTCCTACTGATATCCCTTACCCGACTGGTCTGGTCGGCATACAAGGCCCTCAGTTCCCATCAGAAGGGAGTCACCTAATACAATTACCCTTCTTTTTTTCTTTGTAGCTGTGGTAGTAATGAGTCTAGAAGATGGGGTGCAAGCTGGAGAACCTCCAGACGGATCTTCCTTTTGACTGTCCTCTGCCTGACTCTCTGGGTCCAGAGCCTCAGACCTGCTTTTTAAGGGCAGCTGGGGAGGTGGTGGGGTTTGGGAGAGGATTCTTTTACCTATTCCATCAGGGACCAGTTTCTATTCCTCCACATCTACTTGGTTTGCTCCCTCTGCCTGATGGCAGGAGGGGCAGGGCTTCACTGTCTACCGCTGAATTTCTTTTGGACCCAAAAGGGTGTGACTCCAGGGTCCTATTCCCAAATGCTTCTTAACCTTTCTACTTCTTCCTTGAGCTCTGCCACCATGCAGAGCAAATAATTCACCTGCTCGCACCGTATGCAGGTATGACTCACACTATCTTCTGAAATTAACAGCAGACCGAGGCACTCTGTGCAGCAGTGACCTGAACAGATGCGTCCTTCATGGAGGGCTCTGTCTGGGTTAGAACATTCCTCCTGCTAGCTGCAACAACAGTTTTCACTCGCATAGATACCACTGCTGGGTCTAGCTGAGCTATGGGAAAAAAAAACAAGCAAACACACACAAAAAAAAGAAAGCAGGGTGGCTGTGCTCTTCCTGCTCTTCCCTCTGCGCTAACTGCCCTCACTGACGCGCCTTGCTCCAGGTCGCAGAGCCCGCCGGTTAGTTTGTGCTCCCTGGGGTGGTTTAAATCTTCCACCAATAAGCACGGTGCCATCCCTGGTCAGCTGTGAGAACCTCCTGCAGCCAGTTGATCTCACCTTCAAGAAAAAAAAAAAAGAAAAAAAAGAAAAAAATCCTCACTCTGTCTCCTGTCTGATAAGACACATGATGATTGATTCTTCCCGTGTGAATTAAGACAAATGAGTCAAATACCATTAGTGAATGAGAATTTATTACTGATCACACAAGGTGGGGGAGGGGAGGGAAAGGGTGGTAGGAGAGCTAGAAACAGGAAAGAGGAAAATAAGCAAGATTTAAGATGTGGAAGCAGAGATACTCACCATCGCGGATCTCAGCGGTGTTCTGATGATCCATAGTCATCTTTTCTTTGCTGGTGGGTGCATGTACACACACACACAAACACAGAAACTGGATGCTGGTACTTAATTCAAGGGCTCTGTCAGGTTGCTGATTAGTCATCTCCCCTTGAGTTGCTGGGTCAGCACATAGTGATTCACAGCACAGGCACCTGGTAAATGTCCTGAGAAACTTGTGGTTCAGGTGTGGCTGGAGACTTACCTTAGAGTCAGTGGAGTCATGTTATCTCTTCAACTGGTGAGTTTGGATGGAATTTCAGTGGACAATGGAGTCCCTTTATCTCAGCCAGAGATTTCCATGGCTGGAGGCATCCTGTAGCTCAGCAAACTTTGAGGCAAACAACCAGGCCTTTGCCACATAACATGCCCTCAAAGCCAGGTAATGTAAAAAAAAAACACATTTCTTAAAGGTCTCTTACACAATCCCTGTGCATATCTTCTGGATCATTGATTTGATGCATCATATCTGTTTCATTTGCTTCTGACTCACATGAAATCATGTCACCACTTTTACAGCACATACCGTGGGATGACGCTCAAAAGATACTTTCTTGCAAGACTCTGGACCAGAAATGAAGACGACTTGAACATAAGAGAAATGTATCAACAACTAGAAGTAAGTATTCTAAAGAAACTGAAGCCAATTTGTTAACGTTGTGAAACGTTCTATGGGACCTTTAATAGCCATAATATCTGAGGGACTCAGCTTTGCAGGTTTTTTCTAGGTAAAAAATTCCCAACAATAAAGTCATCTGTAGGACTCCATCCCATGTGCGCTGAAGTGGAGTTAACTTTCTTCACAGAGGCTAGTATGGGGCTATGTTTGGGTTTTGTGCAGAACACAGAGTTGATAATGCAGAGATGTTTTTGTTATTGCTGAGCAGAGCTCACACAGAGCCAAGGCCTTTGCTGCTTTCCGTACTGTCACACTGGCAAGGAAGTTGGGGATGCATGGGAGACTGGGAGGAGACACAGCTGGGACAGGTGACCCAAACTGACCAAAGGGATATTCCATACCATAGGACATCATGCTCAGTGCATAAAGTGGGAGGAAGGAGGAAGGGGGCACATCTGGAGTGATGGTGTTTGTCTTCCCAAGGAGCTGTTACACGTGATGGGGCGATGCTCTCCTGGAGATGGCTAAACACCTCCTGCCTGTGGGAAGCAGTGAATTAATTCCTTCTTTTGCTATGCTTGTGTGTGCAGCTTTTGCTTTCTCTATTAAACTGTCTTTATCTCAACCCATGAGTTTTTGTAGCTTTTACCCTTCTGATTCTCTCCCCCATCCCGGGGAGTGAGTGAGTGGCTGTGTGGTTCTTGGCTGCTGGCTGAGGTTAAACCACGACACCATGGCACCAGGATGGGACACTGGGTTATTTCTTATTTGTGGTGCAACAATACTAATTAAAATGCAAACTCTGTTTCCTGCATTCCTGATATACATTTGGAGGAGACATTTCTGACCTGGTCATAATATCTGCAAAAGTCATAAACCAGGATGGGAATTCTACTAAGGACATTAAAAACTTCATGGAGGCTTTGTGGAAAGACTTACCCTGTTGGATATTTTGCTTGCAGTTAAATTTAGCCTACTGTTGTCTTTGTCTCTCCTGCCTTTCACTAACAATATTGGAAATATGCCAGTTCTGTGTGAGTTTGTTTTCCTTTTCTTGACTGACACACACACTCTCAGTTTGAAGTGCAAACAGCTCAAAAGGTGATTTTGGGATCAATATAAACAAAACTGACACTTCTCTGATATAGAGTTCCTTGTTACTGCTCTTGGTAGAAGCAGTAGTGGACAGACTTGGAATATGGTGTGGCATACCATGAATCACTCTTCTGTGTTCTTTAATTTGATTTATCGGATTGCTAAGACTAAGATATAGATGTGCTATGTAACATGTTGCTCTCTCTATATATGGATGCAAAAAAGCATGACATGCAATAAATCTGTTCATAGTTCACCTTTAATGTTTTGGTCACATACTCTCCCACTAATTCATCTACTTCAGACTTATTCTACTATTACAAAACTATGAAAACCTACCATCCTTCAGAAGCAGGTAATAGTATTGTCCCAGTCCAATAAGACTAGAGAGTGTTTGATCAATTCTCCCAATGTGAATCAAGACACAAACGAGGTCAAAATACTGTTAGGGAGTGAGACTTTATTACTGGTCACACAACGGAGAGAGAAGGTGTGATAGAAAAGTTAAAAACAAGAAAGGGTCATAGTTAGAAGCAGAGAAGGGTTAATAAACAGGAAAGCAGGATTGTTAAAAGTAAGCAAGATTTGAGATGCCAAAGCAGGGATAGTCAGCACCATAGGTCCAGCAGCATTCTGATAGTAGCTGCACACACAGGCTCTAGATGCTGGTCCTTTTTCAGAGGGTTCTGCCAGGGCAGTGTCCCTTGACTTACAGGGTGAGCTCATTGCAACTCCTGGCCTAGTGATCTCAGCAGCTGGAGGTGATGTCATTACCTTGGCAAGTGGAGGGGATGTAGGTTGTTATCTGTTAGCTGGAGGATTTCAGTGGACGATGGTGTCTCATTATCTCTGAAGCTAGAGGATTTCCATGGCTGGAGGCATCCTGTGTCTCAGCAAGCTTTGAGGCAGTCAACCATGCCTTTGCCACACAACAAGTTGTCAAAGCCAGGCAATGTCGAAACAAACATTTCTTAAAGGTCCCGTACAAGTCTAATACCTCATTCTTTTTCTTTAGAGGTGTAGAAGTGTCTGATTTATAAAGCACACCACTCCAGATTTATGATTGGAAAAAATATCAGAATATTAGTAATTTGTCCTGGTATGAAAAGGCAATTTTTTTAAAATAATGTAAAATCTCCAAGAAGTCCTAATTTTAGGCAGATAACACTGAATATTTTGGGAAGACTTTTTTCTGGCATGTTGAAGATGAGGGTGGATTGAGGCCATGCTGCTTATCCTTGAAGCTGCCAGTTCAAGATCCAAATTCAGTCTGAAATTCAAATCTGTGTGACTGTCAAGCTCAAGCCAATGAACCCCATAACTCAGTGGGACTGAGTCTGCCATACTGGGTATGGGTATGTATTTCTGATCATCTGGTAACAGGGTGGACAACAAGCTCATGACTGTCTGCATTTCCATGTGAAATCTAAATGTGCTCTAAATGGATCAAGTGCCAAAGAAAAACATGGAATAGCAGAGAGAGCAAGAAAAATAAAGGCTTCATTAGTGGTGATGAGAACAGCACTATGTTAACAGAAAAGACATTGCTACAAAAGGTGAGTTTTAACGCACGAATTCAAGAAGGGGAAAACTACTTTGTGCAGTTGTGCTTTGGCAACTGGGGACTTTGAGAAAGATGCTAGAATCAACAGTAGAATCAGTGTAATATTCTTACCAATAAATGCTAAATGTGCTTTTTGTTCACTTATTGACAGCTGACTGCTTGGCAATTCACAGGGTGTCAATCACTTTAATGTTGAAGAACTGCCATGCATCTTTTCCACCAGGAGAAGAACCCTAGAAACACCAGGTTCTCATGGAAGGCTGATAAGATCATTCAGATCCTAGATAGCAAGAAGGAATTAGCAGTTTTATTAAGATTCTCTTGGACAGGCTATAAGAACTTCATTGGCATTTAAAACCATGTTTTATTAGATATAAAGAGTGTCTAAAATTTCTTCTCCTCCTTCTTAGTAGTATTTCTTACTCTCATCTCTACACAGAGATTGTTCCTATGATGTGTGCAGGATAGAAAAAAACAAGAGGTTGAGTCAACTTTGCTGGACAACAATAAAAACTTCTATAAAAGATTCCTTCTCTGGGCCTAGTAAATCTTCTTGATGGGCCCTATCATTTCCTAGACATCATTGTCTCCTCAAATAGCAAACAATTTCTAAAATAAATAGAATCCTAATTTTGCTATATGCTCAAGTTATATGAAGAATCACAAAGTTGATGGACTCAAACAGGACCAAGACAGAAAATGCTGTACATCTAGTGCTATCCAAGTCCAGTTACAGCAAAAGCCTACGGCTCAAGCAGGAGCATGACTTCTGCATGGACAGGGAAATTCACCGACTAAAGGTTTAATTTGGTAAAAGTTAAATAGAAAATGAATGTAGAATAAACAGTTGCACACACAAACATATCCATATTTATTCACAGCCATATTATTTATCTGCAGAGTTCAACAGGCTAATAAATAGCATGATGAGCTACGCATTGTGAATCACTGATAGAATTCTTGTTACTGTAGTGTGAATTACTAGGCAACACATCAGACTTTCCAGAATTTTTTTGTTATTCAAAATAATTCACTGAATGTCTTGGACAAATAATATTCCAGTGTATAGATTTTCATATTTATGAATATTCATATATAATTTACTGGGTTTTAGATTATTTAGAAATTCAAATTTCATCTATTTTTTGACATGTTTAGACATGTCGATATATCCCTATACTGTATTTAAAATTGACAATACTTACAGTTGGATTTCTGGGGCAAATATTTGCATCAGCACATTAAAAATATTCTGTGCATTACTATTCTGAAAGAACATACTTAAAATTCTCAGGATACTGTCTTTAGAATATATATTTGAATAATTTTCTCTTTTTGCTTGTTTATTTGCTGAAAAAGAATAGAAGCAATCCAGGTAAAAACTGGATAGAAACTTTCCCACTATATCTCCCCATAGCAGTCTTATTCAAAGTTTATGGATTGTTTTATGGCCTTTATTAACACAAGTACTTAAGAAATAAATACGAACAATCAAACTTCAATATAAAATTCATTGTTTCCCCATGAAAAGGTTTTCTTAGACCTTTATTCATATACCATTTCATACTTTAAATTGATATTTCTATCCATCCACCCTACTCATTGGCTTGTTTAGGATTCAGTCCTAAAGAACTTTAGGATCCATTCTGACACGTTCCTGTAGTTACCCTTAATTCAACATTGATCACTCTGTTGTGACTATAGACATTACTGATGTGGGCAGAATAAAGAGAAGATTAAGAAACTCTATGTTTAAGTGTTTTCATCACACTCAGATCACAGAACATGAAGTTTCATAGGCATATATGTTAATATGTGTGTGGCATAGTAGTTACAATTAATAGACTGCTGTTGATGTGTTATCAGCGGATAATATTACAAAAGGTAATACCTGTGAAGGCATGTCTCAGGTACTGCTGTCTAACAAAGCTTGGGGAACCTCACTGGGTTTCATGTTTGTCTTTTCTATAGCAAATATTTGTCTAATCCCCTTTCACTTTCTTACAATATAGCAATGTCATTATAAGTAATGACATTGAACGAAGGAGTAGAGTTCAGAAACAGGAGTTTCTTTTTGAAGATATGCTTTTGGCCTCTTAACAAATCTTCAAGGAAAGCTTAATGCAACAGGAAAATTCATGCTAGAAAGCTGTATATCATAGAAGCTTCTATTCTGGTTTCTAGTCTTATGCATTAAAGAAACATGAAATTAAAATTTAGCTCCAAATGTAACACTTGAGTCTAGATTACTTACCACATCTAGATTTATCTTATTGAAGCTTTCTGTCTGCAAGAACACAATTGTTATTAAGCGATATGTTGGAAAAAAAGTATAATATAAAATTATACCTCAATCAGGCAAACCCTACCTTGCGCAAGAGCCTGTCTCACACGTATCTATTCATGTCTTATAAAGAAATATATGATTTCTGGAACACATATGATCTTCTGTCAGCACAGCAGTTGATTCCTGACAAGTACAGAAGTCTTACAAATGGGGAACCCGCAAACAGTTTGAGTTGGTTCTTGTGACTGGAACTATTTCTGGCCAAGAACACACAACTGTACGAAGTCCCAAATGAGAACTGCCCTTTTTTAGATATCATCTGTCTACATATCAAAATGTATTTAAGAAAACATTTTGCAAACTTCAAAAGCAATCATGCTGATTGTCTTGCTGAGGGGTCTTTACATCTTTTCCAATACTGCCATGCTCAACTGAAGTGCCAGCTAATAAAACGAAAAGATGGGTGGTGCATTTTTTGCCTCCCATAAATATTAATTTTGTTATAATTATACATGCTGTTTTATTTTTAGACTGGTAATTTTATAGACCTTTTTCTCTCATATTTTCTTTCTACATGGTTCTCTTCCTGTCATTTAGTCTGTTTATGTTTAAGGAAACAGTTGTTTAAATTGGTTTTCTTTACATTTTTTCTATAAAATTATTCTATGTGTAGTTGCTTTTATTTTTTTTTTTTTAAATTGACATTGATGTTGTGTTCTACATATGTTTTTTATTTATTATTTCATTTGTAGCTGTTCTGTTTTACATACTTCCAGCTCTGAGCAGATGACAACTTAGCAAGAGAACAAACTTTCTTGTCACTTCATTTTGATATCAGTATCAAGAAAAGGTTAAGGTTTTATATTTACTTTTTTTAATCCTTTGTCCTTTTCTGCTGCTTTCCTCCACAGTTTCATTGTTTTTTTGGTCCAATATTTATATTTTCTAAGCAAATAGTCCTTAAAATTCAGTAAGGGAATAGGTAAAAAAAAAAGCCCCCAGAATTCCAGTGCTGTATTGAGAGAAAAAAATGCTATAAAAATGGCTGTATAGGTGTAAGTAATGATCAAATTAAGAGAAAAAGGACTTTGGCTATATTGAAATATTTTTTAACACAACTAACTACAAAGCCAAATGTGTTTGAACAGAGAGTCTAAATAACAAATTATTTCAATCATGTTTAAAAAGAAAATGATCTGAAAAGGACTGGCTTTTGTGGATAACTAGTTGTGTGTTTTATGCCATAGGGGAAAATGAGATCTTTCTGTATGTAAGGTAGGAAATATGGTGGAGTAGGAAGATGGCATGGCTTCTATAAATGGCAGTAATGAGTCTGGCAGATGGTACGTGTTTCCAGTGTCCCTGGTTTGTAATATATATATATGAACAACCTGGAAAGGATCCAGAGAAATGCCTTACAGTTGGGGTGTGCTCTGCAGAACCTCCAGGTTGGTAAAACCCTGTTTATTTTATAGGAGAAGGAGGAGACCTAGCCCATGGACAGAATGTGACCTCCTGTTATTTCAGTTCTTTTTGGTCAAATTGCAGATCTGTATCCTTTTTGGTTTTTTTTTTTTTAATCTCCAGAAAAACAATCATGCTCAACTGCAAAAGACTCTGAATAGAAGCTTTGGACTTGTTCAGTCTTTTAAAATTTTCAAGATTTAAATGTAAACATTCTTTCATAATAATAATAATTATATTTTCCATTTTGTCTCAAGGTAGGGTCTCATGAGAGTGGAATAGAGGGGGAAACCACCTCCCCTGACCTGCTGGCCGCACTGCTTTTGATGCAGCCCAGGGTGTGGTTGGCTTTCTGGGCTATGAACAGACATTGCTGAGTCATGTTGAGCTACTTGTCAACAAATAGTTGTTGAGAGTGTTACTTTCTACATGAAGGAAAGATACAAAGGTAAATCAAGTTAGAATCAAGTTAGAATGATTTGCACTGGAGAGAGAGAGGTCAGATGCAAAAGGAGAGACTCTTTGATTGAGTGATGAGGTCCAGAGTGGACCCCCTTTCTTCATAAACTCTTGATTGAGCTTAGGTGTGGCTAGGTCCAACCTTGATCTCAGACTTGGACAATGTCTAACACAGTCAGCTACATGGATTTCAGTAGTAACAATTCAGTATTCTATTAGTTATTGAGGATCTATTGTGAATAAGAGGTCTCTCCATCTTGGATAAGAATCCCTTAGTCTCAGGAAACTCAGAGGAATCCCTTGAGGAGCATTTGTGCTCAAGGGGAATGTTCCCTGGTGTGCATTCCTGTTGCAATTTAGAAAGAACTTGAATTAGTCTTATCAAAACAAGACTGTCAATAGAAGGTCTCTCTGCCTTGAGGAGCAACCTTAAGATGTGCACCATCTCAAGAGATTTCCACTATGCAGCCACAATGCCTAGCAGGGAGAACTCAAAGAAAGCTCACTTAAGCTGTCATATTTGTGGAATAAAGTGGCTGACTCATAGCCAAGTTGCATACAATTGAAAGGTATGCATGAGGCTCCTTGTACCGACAACTTTCTGTGTTTCTTGATAAATGAGTCTTGGAAAAATCACAAGCCATTCACGTGTTAAGCACATGATTGGTGCTCCCAGCTCGTATGCATCAATGCCCACTGGGTCACAGCATTCCTTTGTGGGTTTCCTGCAGGAGTCCTTAGCCCAGCTATGGCTCAGGTCTTTACCTCCTTTAGAGCCTGTACCAAAGCATTGCTGGTTTGGTTAAGGGGATGGCAGCATCCATCATAAATGTTCACAAAATCATTCATTACTCAGTCCTTTTAATACAGGAAATATATACAGAAATTTTATACTAACGAAAATCTGTTCTGATTAATCATACCTAAGATTTTGTGACACATATCTTAAATACTTGTCTTGTCCCATTTTGCAGCTTCACCTCCTAAATATACTTTTTTCCCCCTTTGCAGAATCTTACTGACAGATGTCTTTTTTTCTGGGGAAAAAAAATATTAAAAATACTCCTGAAAAAGCACAGAAAACCTCACCACAACTGTCAAGTGGTACTCCAGCTGTCATTAACACAACTGCATGTGGCAGAACGTTGTGTGGGTGGTGATGAGACTGTGACACCTAAAAGTGCCCCTTTTTTAGAAGGGGCAATATCTACACTAGTGTAATGCAGTTGGAGCAGTTCAAAGGTTCTCTGAGGACTCAGTGCTGATTCCATTTTATTTCAGACTAGCTCCTCTCTAGTACTGAGCACTAAATTCCTGGTAGTTGTTGAATGTAGATGTAATCTAGGTTAGTTTTATTATAAATAAGTCTAATTTATTAGCCCCAAAATCACTTGAAGATGTAAATTCAAACATTATAAATGGGTGCCATCAGGAGATTTCTTTCAAAAGCACTCTATACTTCTGACCTAAAATTCTGACATAGATGTACTCTGCAACATCTCTTTTTTTTCTTTTACCTTTTTAACAAAAGATTGGGAGTTCAGACCAGAGATCTGTTTTACAGACTTAACTTCAGACTTTTTCCTTTAAGAAACAAGAAAGCAATGCAATCCTCTGCAGCAAATTCAGCCTGTTAGGCTTCCAAAATTAGAGCTGAAAAGAGCACACCTTTCTCCTCTTCCAAGATATCGACACTGGCAGTATTCAAGATGCGAATAAGAGAACTGATTTTGTTCAATTGCTGCTGCAGAATCCAAGAGTGAAAGAGGCAGGGTGATTAATTGCGTTCTTTGCACTTTCATAGCTCTTCCAGAAGCTGGTAGACATTTTCCAATGAAATGTCACTTAAAGATTCCTAAATTATGCCCATTTTTGGTTCATATTAAAAGTTATTTTAGTAAACAGTATTAAAGTCTGAATGAGTTCAGTATAGAGTTGTCACTTGATACAGGTCAAAGCTACAGATTGCCACAGGTTAAAGCCTTTAGCCCACCGAAAATCTTCTGGGTCTAAAAAACCGAACCAAGCCAAACCTAAAAAAAATAGGCAAAAGAAGTATAAACCCAAAGCACCTCAAACAATAGTGTAGAGATTAGGAGTATTCCAATGCCTTACACAATTACGCCTTACCCTTTAGAGCAGAACTGTACTATCTATGGTCTATGTAGTATATAATTCATATAACTTGCATCTACTTCATAGTCCTGTTTCTTCCAGGTGTCTGTCAAATGTAGGCATGCCTATTTAATAGGAGACAGACAGTGTCTGAAATATGGTCATGTTCATCTGCGTAAAAGAGTGAACAATCGCACCCTGAGTTGTGTGACAGTGCTATGATGGTGACATGATAGGCTGGAACTGGAGTGTAAGATCCTTATGCAACTTTATATTAGGCCCATTCTGGGCAATATGGTGCTTTAAAAAATTATTGCGTTGAACATGTTAGTAGCAGAACAAAACCTCAATATTCCCTTATAAATGCCTGTAACACAAGGCTTCTGTTTCATTCTCCCACTACTGCCTCCTTTCTGCCTCTCTGAATTCAACACCAGAGAGAGAGGAGACTGGTGTTTTCTGGGAAGGTTACTTCAGAATCACAAAACCACAGAACAGCTGAGTTGGGAAGGGACCTCTGGAAGTCATCTAGTCCAACCTCCTGTGCTGATGAGGGTCACCAAGTACAGGATGCTCAAGTCCATGTCCTGTCGGTTTTTGAAGAAGTCTTAGATGGAGACTCCACAACCTATCTGCTCCAGTGTCTGACCACTCTCATAGTAATGTTTTTCTTTTATTTACATAGAATTTCTAGTTTTAGAATTTCAGTTTATGTCCAAATCATTGTCTAGATTCTATTGATTGTATTGACTAGCTCTCCACTAGCTGAAAAGATATCTTAATTATTCAGTGCTCCCAAAGCCACGTATATATGAACATCTAAATCCAAATGTCTACTCTTGAACTGAATGCTAATTCACATACCTGTTAGTTAAGACCTGTAAACCTTAAGGGCATGAAACTTAAACAGCTTGAGAAAATCAAAGAATAGGTAAACAAAAATATGGTACAGTGCACAGGGGAACATATCAGATATGGTAATTTAGCAATGTAACTTAATTAACTGCTTAAGTAGCAAATCCATATTAAGACCTAATCGGAATTTTAACTGGAAGACAACATTAAGTCATGTTACTGCTGGTTATTCACTAAAGCAAAGGAAATTGGTTTATTACCAAAATTAAGAATGTAAGGTAGGTTCTAAGAACCTGTTCTGAGAAGTTTCCAGATGGTGCATTTCTCTATGTAGTAAAAGAAACCATATGGGTTTTTGCCTAAATTACTTTTCACTTTAAACTAAAGAAAAAAGAACCACAATGTAACGTAATTGAAGGAAAAGGTTTTCACCTTCACCAGTTTGTATGCAATATAATGGTGCACATGAGTTGCCAGGGACTCACCTCATCCTTCTAAAAAGAGACGTGCAAATAAAATTAAGAGTTTCACCTTTGCATCTGTTCAGTTTCCCAGAGTTTGAGTGATCAGGGACCCAAACACTAGCAGAAGCCATTAGAAGCGATCTGGATCCTTCTGACAAGACAGCTAGTTTTCAAACTAAGGGGCATGCATTGACTTACATCTTCATTTCTTAGGATTAGCTTCATTTAGGATAGATTTATCTCAGAGAGCTGCAGTGGTTCAAAATACTGTGAGGGAACAAGATGATTAAGCATAATGGTCACTCAGATCCTGATTTTACTCCTTGAAGACTTTTTATTCAAAGATGTAGATTTTATGACCTCTTTTGCAGCTCAGTTGGTACTTAAGGAACAGCAGTATGAATGAGAATATGGTTCATTATTGTCTTTAGAGGTGTTGAGATTTTTTTCTACATAGTGCAATCCACCAATATTAGAGATTCTCAAGCAGACTCTGAGTGAGATGCCAGGTCTCTGCAGAGATATTAGCTTGAGGAGGATAGTCATTTTAGAGTAGTGATTTGTCCATTCTAATTAGCTCTGCTAAAGCAAATGAATCCAGTAATTCAGTTATACTTCTTCTAATAGTAACACTTTCTTCAAATTATTCCATTCAGATTCCATTGCTGATAATATTTTAGTAAAATGTATGATGTATATGGGGACATCTTCTCTGCTGGTTATAGTAAGTCTAAACCCAAAAATGGAGATTTTCCATGTGAAGTAAATCTTTCTGTAAATGGGCATCAAAGAAAGCAGCATTTTAAGACCCAATTAGTACAAAATTTCACAGAGATGAGAGCATACTTTGCATCCTGCAGAGATATAAAGCTCAACTCCGTTCCAATTATAGAACACGATGATCAGTATCTTTGTAACACAGCACACATCCAATGATTATGTGATAATACTGTCACTAGGAACTGTTTACCCAATGCAGACCAAACATCTGTTTCTTGCCCAAAACCCCCTATAAAAACTACCACTCATAAAACAAACAAAATAAATTTCATAAATAATATTTTTAAATACTTTTTAATATATAGGAGTTTGGAGCCATCTATGATGGTCTATCTCAGGGACCAGATCCTTTATCAAATGCTATAGTTGATTCCAAAATGTGTCGGTTGACTTCTGCTAGAATCTGATCCATTTGTATTCATTTAGTAGCAGCTGACAAAGGGAACCCACAGGTAACATAGCACAGCCATAAGCTGCAATTAACCTTCCATGGCAGTTCAGCAGACACAGAGAGTCTTGTGTTTCATTCCTGTTATGTGCCACTATCAAAAACCCTGTCCAAAATGACCTAGACACAGACAAATCTGAACAAAAATGTACCTAGAATCAGATTGTGCTACAACCAGCCTGCTTGCTACTGCTGTTGAGATGGGCCCTGAGGCACCCCAAAAAGTCAATTGTCTTCTCAAAAGAAGGCGAATGTAAGATACTGTTTAAATTCTTCTTGCTTTAGTTTCCATTTTGCCTTCAGTGATATATTTTACAAAACATAATTAGCACCATGAATGAGCCATCTGCATCACTCATGTTGATTTTCGACTCCCTCTGGAGCTGAACCTTTAGCCTTCAGCTTAGCCATTTGGTGCCTTTGAGACTAGCCGTATGTCACCATCATTGACAAGGATAAATAATGACGCCCTACTGAAGTAAGCAGAAGCTATTAATAAAAATAATGTGAAATGGGCTGATCTGAATGCTTCTCACTGGTAGCATGCTTAAAAAATCTTTGACTTGTATTAGCACTAAAACTTCACCTATAGGATCTCAAAAAAAAAAAAAAAGAAGACAGAAAAGAAGGAAATTTTTAAGCCTCAACCTGCTTCTATCTTCTATGGAGTTTAGTTATAGCAGTCATGACAGGATGTATAGCAGCAGATTAAGAGATTATTGCTGGGTTTTTCAAGATGTCAGTCAGGTGCAAGCTTCATCTTTACTGATTCCAGAAAAAAATGCCAGCCAAATGAGAAGAGCTTCTCTTGTTGTCTGCCGCTTTGAAGAACCATATAGAAAATGTTTGAAAACAACCCTTCTGCCAACTCTGTTGTCCTTAAATCAGTACATTTTTAGTCAGAAGAGAGAATCATCAATAAAAGGTGATTCTGTATCAACACACCTTGTCATCCAATGGTTTTGTCCATTTATTTTTCAGCTATTACAAGGCATCAAGACTTCAAATCCTGAAGTTTGCATAAGAAATTTTTCTGAACTCTTTAGCAAGATGCTCTGGTCTCTATTAGCCGCTTCTTGCACAAGCAGCCTGAAGAGTTGGTAGCTGTAAAAGGATTGACCTCTCAATGTCCAATCCAATATATAGTAAGTCCTTGACAAAATTAAAGAGAATCCTTTCTGCACATTCTGTCCTAACACCCCTCACTGGAAGAGAAAAACAGTTAGATGGATATAAAGACATGTTGAGCATTGTCACAATATTAACACAAGAGAGTTTTTCTCAGTAGGACAAAAATTAAGTACAAAGAGTGCTTGGATGAGAAGAATGACAGTAAACTGATCACTGAGAAAAGAAAAATCCTGTGGTATCTGCTGATGAAGGCTTTTCTTACACTGATGTTACATCTGACAGGTGATATTGAGATTTAGTCTTTGCATTTTATAAAGAAGAAAGATATTCACCTAAGAATCTCTTCATTCATATTTATTGTTCAGATGTGCATTAAATTCATGTAACTAACTTAGTTGTTGAAGCTGCTATTGCACCTGAAATCAGTAGATCAGTGATTGACTTAAAACATTTGACATTTGTGCCTGCCAGACTGGTATTCAATCAGTCGGCACAATCTGCATATAACACAGAAAACCAAGATATTTAAGACTTACACAAATTCTTGCTCACCATAGACAAGTTATTGCAGTGGTTATTTTCATGCTAATTTTCTTAATGACTCCTACATGAACCATACAGACCTTTGCTGGTCAAGATATAGAAAGCTGGTTTTGTTTTCAATTCATGGTTTTCTTGTATTTGTTTACTGCTTACGGCCATTGAAACATTAGGTATCAGAAGCAGCATTCAAATAGGTCGCTTTTAAGTCAACTTTAGTAACACAAATTTCAACTCTTGTATACAAAGTGCAGTTTATTAGTAACACAAAGTTCAACTCTTGTATACAAAGTGCAGTTTTGGGACACATTGAAGACACATTGAAACTGGAGCCTGCAACACTTAAATAAACAAAATGTCAGGAGATCTGGTTTAGGATATAAGTTAATAAAAGAACAAGGAAAGGGGTGCCACCATTTCTGACAGTTCCAGCCCCAGCAACCTCATTAATGGAGCAGAAGCTGATTTTTTTAAACACATTCGTAATAACCTCTGAACACACCCTGAAAATGAAACTATTTTTACTTCCTCAGCAGTTGACATTATCTTTCTGGATGTTTTGATACTTCACAGTAGAGACTTTGTGCTGTATGTTGAGTTTAGGCTTTCTGTTTCTCATGAAAGGTGCATCCAAAATACACAAAATAAAATCAAAGTGTCAGAATATCAGAAAGATATTACTAGATACTTTAATTAATGTGAAAATGTAGAGACGGAACTAAAGTATAGATATTTTTTCATATTGAAGGCTAATTCAGTTCACATTTATTGATTTATTTTTAATTTTGATCTCTTCAGAAAGCAAGTCTTATGCACAATGTATAAGCAGCTAGGGAAACATCTCAGCAGAACTTAAACATACTTGTCTTCAGTTTCCTGGGCACGTAAAAACCTTAGTCTTTCTTGAAGATGTACTAGGACACAAGGAGAAATTCACAGTTAAAAATTACATGAGAAACCTTGAAAAATTAGCATGCTATTGTTGGAATTGCAGAAATTTCATGCCTAGAGGAAGAAGATAGCAGCATTTTGACTAAAATGGGCAATATTCACAAATATGTCATAAGTAGAGTAGAATAGATTATTAAAATATATGCCAAGTAATGCATTGTGTTAACACCCTATGAAAAGTTTTTATTTCCATTCCAAATGCATCAGGAAAATTTGAAACTTTGATTTGTCCATCACTGAATCATAGTAAATAGAAATAAATGAGATTTGTGTGTGTACCTAAATCATCTCTCTACCAAACCTTTGTCTAGTCCACTTTACAGTCACTCATACAATATGTCTTCTATAAACAAATCACAGAGACAGCTCCATGATTTAATATATCATCTGGCACTGGTTTAGAATATTTCATTCCACTGTAAAAAAAAATAAATTAGGATAAAATTCAATCTATTAACAGATTTTCTTTACAAATTAAATCATTATTTCTCCTGTTTGACAAGTGCCAACTTATTACTTCTTCACTACCTCTTTTCATTATTCCTTCCTTTGAATTCCCTCCAAAGTTAAATTGCATTTGTTGTTATAACACTCATTAATGTCATTCAGCCACTCTGCATATTTTTTAGCTCAAACTGACCTTTGAATATGTTACCACCTTTGAATAATTTATTTTGCTCAACTTTGTTAAAGTAGCATCCTAACGAAAATTATATTGTGGACAAGGTCTTTGTTCACTATGGTTCGGAAAAGTTTGCCACAAAAAACACAACCAACCAACCAAATAAAACCACAAACAAATAAACAAAACCTTCAGAAAGATTAAATTTATTTTCTGTGAGATTTCCAGGCTTTCCAGATGGAAGCAGGATGTACTTCCTGTTAATTTTGTAAATTTGGATAACATCTTCTGTTTATCTTCACACAGTTTGGATGGGATTTCTCTTTTTACACTCT
>NW_008655774.1:17272-53249 GCF_000695815.1 Acanthisitta chloris
TGCAAAAATTTGTTTCCTCTCATCTTGGTCAACAATTACACCCAGTGAAGGTTTTTCCCTAAAATATGCTCCTTTTCAATACTAAACTTATGCTTCAGAATCCCAGATTAGAATAGGGTATATCTTTTTGCTTCCATGTCTTTCCAGATTTACCTTGGAGGAGCACATCTAAAATTGCTGGAATAGAAATTTAGTATTAATTCTATAATATTTTAAAATCTCAAATAGTTGTCAAAAACGCATCATTATCATTGATCAGTTACAGTGGTTGCTCACTGCCTAGTCTACCTACCTACACATCTATTATTCTATGGATACTTTGTATAACTGGTTACATAAACTCATTACATAATGATTCGTATTATTTATTGTCTAAACCATGCAATAGCTGTCTGAGTGGGCCATTTAAATTTCATAAAGAGGAAGGACTTTTTTTCTGCTTCACTGAGTCTTGAAATGTTCAAGGCTAGTTTGTGCAGATTTAAAGGTCTTTCTGCATTTATTTTCTCCCTTTCCTTCAAACAGAAATGCCATCAGTGGTATTCCACAGGCTTTCAAGCTGTTACCTGAAGTAGTAACAAGTCAAATTGAATTTACATTCACTCAGGCTTATTTGTCACATACACAAGGCTTTATTTATTGAGGAGTTTGAAGGTTTGTTAGAGAGGAAAAATGCACAGATTTTGTGGAGAAAACATACCCTATGACACATAATGTGTTCAGGTTGGACAACCTGCTGGCAGGTCAAAGGCTATCGGAGAGTTAGAGCTTATGATACAACTGGAAGGAGCTGAGATTCCTGTGCTGGCAACAATCTTGCAGCTTCTACCACCCCATCATTCAGTGACATTAACCTTTGCCATAGAGTGCTGAGTTCTTACTTATAGAATTGTTTGAGTTTTTTAGCTTTGGACCTCTGGCTGAACTATAGTTTGGCAACTACAATACTCTGTGCATGATGATGAAAGGTGCTACATGTCCAGGCTCCACCAATTGCCTTATTCCATTTGCTCACCTACTATTTGGCTTGATTACTCCTTCCTTCCTTCCTTCCTTCCTTCTTCCTTCCTTCCTTCCTTCCTTCCTTCCTTCCTTCCTTCCTTCCTTCCTTCCTTCCTTCCTTCCTTCCTTCCTTCCTTCCCTTCTTCCTTCCTTCCTTCCTTCCTTCCTTCCTTCCTTCCTTCCTTCCCTTAAGGCTCTCATGGTTGTACATTATCAGTGACCAGTACCTGGCCATTGTCTGTAGCCCTGGTGCTTTTGTTCTGAGCTTATGTCCTTACTTTCAAGTTCTCTGAAAGTTAAACTCCTTTAAACTCCCCACTGTAACAACAGACACCAGGTATGGTGTTCATGTTACTTGATTCCTATAGCAAATACTCATATCAGCTTCACAACAAATCAAATATGCTCTATTCCTGATGTCTTGCAAAATTAGGATAAGGAAAAATGGTGTAACGGCTTCAGCCTTTTAGTAACAATGGCAGTATGATACTAACTGAGCCTTACGTAAAAAAACCCTAAACATGATAGAAGTTTGAGTACCACATGAAAACAATTGATGACACAGTGCCCGCAATAGTAGGCAACAGGTATCTTCCTTAATAGGTTCTGTCAAGTTCTATTTTCCCACATGAATATATAGATTTTGATTAAACAGTGCTGTATGATTCCATTGTCTCCTTAGCATAAAACACTGCTTTGGTAAAACTGTTTCTCTCCTGTTTCTCTAGGTCTGTGTATCTCAAAAGGGAGGGGAACTGAAGTTTTTAAGTTGTTAGAGTTTTGATCAAGATGAAACGATAACAATTATGCTATTTGTTTAAAAATAGAATTTCCTGTTGTAGTACTTACACAAAAATGCATAAACTCTTTGCAATGAGCATTCCAGAAAGATTAATGCCAGAGGAATAAGGTATATGAAAGTCTTAAGTCAGACACTAAAGTTTTTAATTGGTAATTACTGCCCTTCTTTATTATCTTTATAAGCTTTCAAAGCCTGTTGACTTTTGTCTTCTCTAGCTTTACTGCTTGTTTTGATATTTAGCCTGAATCTGTCTCCTTACTTCCTAAGTTATTCCCTAGGAGTTATTATACAAATTATTCTTACGGTGACCTTTATAAAAGCACTGTGATAATTGCATGTTTTCCTACAGTAAATCCTCATCAAAACCAGTGTTATCTGCAGCAATAAGGAAACAGCTTTTCACTGGTGTAAAGTGGGCATCATATGTGGCAGTTACCAATTTGACTTGGGGTGTCACTCACCTGAACAGAGTTCACATCCTTGCTCCATAAAGGAGGATTGAGGTTTGAAGCTTGGGTTTCCACGCATATAGCAGAGCTATTGAACTACAGGATGCTCTGGTACAGTGGTGTAATCTCTAGCAGAACTTCCATTCCCTTTGTACAGAAACTTCTTGGAATTCTTCCTCAGAATTTATTTCCTAGTAAATGATCCAAATAAGGTAAAAATTATGGCTTTTCTCATGATTTTTGTATTTTTAATAAAAGACTTGTAGAATTTTGTATTTTAATTTACTGAGGTGTCCAGAACAAGTGTCATTCAATAACAGAGATGATAAAATGAACCCTAAAACTGATGCCTATATCTATAGCTAAAATGTTCTGCTAAATGTACAACACCTGCAGGGACCTGCTGAGTACCTGGTTTGCCAAAGATAAGTGCAAATAACATAGAAGTTTTGAAGCCCAAAGGGAATCAACTCTGAATAATTTTAAGAACTTATGACCTTAGTCTCTCAAGTGGAAGAATTCTTGCTGCTTGCAACAATGTTTACTAGCAGAATACTTAAAGATAAGATTTAACTCCAAGATTATAATCACAGACACATAAAGAAAATGACAGAATTTAAATTAGTGACACATGCTGGAACTATCTGCTCTCCAGGTGTACATTAGGTCCACAGACTGATAGATATTTTACTACATGAGACTACGATTTTATATGTACTGGCTTCACTTTATAGGACTGAATTTTCCCAGATTATGAGACAGACCTTGGATGAAGCGCAGGGCATTTTATTTACATTGCCACTGAACAGCTGATATCATCATTGAATAGCAGAAGGAAAAGGTGATTTGGTGGTGAAGTTCAGAAGTATTAAGGTGTTTAATTGGAATTTGCCTAGGTGTAGTAAACCAGAGACTCAAACCAGAGAGTTTATTTTCCAATGTAAGTAAGGGGAGTGCAAAATGACCTGTGGTTCATTGGTTCCAGATTTTCAGTGCATTAAAAATTAATTAAAAGTTAATAAGAAAATTCAGTTGATATTAATAGCCTAGGAGTAAAGAGATCAGGATCAAACATGAAGAAATTATGAGCTGCTATGCCTATGCTCCAATGCTGCCTATTTACCACTTTACTTTTTTACTGAGGACAAACTTACAGATGTCAAACTCTCACTGGAATTCATGCAGATTTTCTCATTGACACAGGATACAAACTGTTGGGTTTTTTTGTGAAGCCCATTCTAAGCAGAGCATTACTTAAGCACTTATCTAAGGAAAAGCTTGAATTAACAAAGTAGCAAGTTAGAAGTTTCCCAGTGAAATCAAAGAAATCACAGCAGCTTGATGAGAAGTAAACTTTGACCTATGTATGCCAGAAAATAGGATTTATCCAAATTTCTCTTAGCAAATGCACAACAAACTATTAAAAGAAACAGATTCATGGGATTTCTTCAAATCAGCATGGGATCCTTTAAGATCACAGATTTGTGCAGTTGTTTATTTTCTTTAGACTCACTTTGCAGAAAGCTTTTAGGCATATAGCAATTTTTACAATCAGCCCCAAGAATGATGCATAGCTCTATTTCTATGCATAGATGAGAATACAGAAAATTGTTTATAGTTCTGCATGGCACACTACAGAACAAAAATTGAGTCAAATTCTTCCTGAAGTCAACAAAGATTTTCTTGCAACAGACACTCAGATGCCTTCTGCTTGTCAGTATTACAGATCTTCCATTTCTACAGAAGTCGAGTCACAATTATACATTCTGTTTTATGTTTGATTTAAGCAGAATTTCTTCTACAGAAACTAGATGTTTATGCACACAGACATGTTGCTAAATTGAAAAGTGTTTCCAGAAGAAATACTGTTGCTGTGGCATTTCTTGTCCCCTAGAAACAAGGGAAATAATGTACTGTTTTAAAACTTTTAATTATAGATTTCTTTTGCCCTTAAAAATGCTGGCAGGCACTTTAATAGGAGTTATGGCAGCATGGTAAATCAGGCAGGAAGAGGTCATACATGAATTATGGTTTTCAATATAATTTCCAGAAGACAAGATGCTATGTTACTTGAAAATGATGTGTTTGCTCCTTCATTGTCTTGTACCTTTTGGATCCATTTTCACTCTTGCACAGGAAAGCCAATTGATTTAGTAGCACTTTATATCCTCTCTACACAAGAGAAATAGCACACCACATAATTGTGACCACTTAATTTTCATTTTAGTAAGCCTGAATTTATAGAATCTGTATTTTAACTCTGAACAAAGGAATCTAAAGTGAATTCATAGGAAAATAGTTCTGCAGCTATTTCTACTTGATGATCAAAATACTCTTGTGAATATAAAAACTGTCTTACTATCCTTTTTGTACTCAGCAAAGCTCCAAGTCAAATATTTCCTAAAAAGGAGTCAATTCACTAGTGTGCTTAATTGTATAGCACTAATATAGTACCTGGAATAGAAATTTTATTTTACCTTAGCTTTTGATTTGATTCTTGTGTATTAGGACTGATAGCACTCTTTAATTTTAGTATTATAAGTGTAACAGCAGAGTATACTCCAACTTACAGCTTATTATTGATATATATATTTGAAAAGCAGTTTGCAAAGAAACAAAATTTAGAAAGCAATAGAATGAAGGCTGACAAAAATCAATCCCATGCAACACCATTCCTTTCAATACAAGACTTGCTTTTATACTGATTTATATCTTCATCACAAGCTATGTTTACATGGCAAAAGTCTTTGATGTACTAACATCCTTTGGTGTTTCTGAATTTGTAGCCACAGGACATTGCAGTTACAACAAATAATTTAGCTCTGGCTTCCATACGGTCTCACAGAGGTTTGTCTCATGACAAGGATATAATACAAACTAATCTGCTTTACTTGTGTCTTCTGTTTCCATGAAACTTTGTCACAAGCTGATTCTTATAGTAACTGTACTTGGACCTCTTTAGAGTATTTTGTGATATTAGGTGTGTGCTAAAGACAGTAGGTGTATTTCATGGGAGAAAACAGAGGCAGCATGGTAAACATGCTGGAAAGATCAAAGCAGTTTTCAATGCAGAGCAACAACAAAAACCACTCTAATACAAATGTGGAAGACTTCAAAAATGTTTTTCTTAAAATATTGAGCTAAACTAGCAAAGAAGAAGCAGGAATCACCTGAAATCTCATGCTGATTTTTTAGCAAACTCAAGAAGAAAAGCACATCAAGAGAACAGTTGAATCCATCATTTACAAAAACAGATAAAAAGAAAGCAGTAAGTGTCATAAAAAATAAAATCTGAAGCAGAATCATAGTTGAATAAAATTATTTCATTTCTGAAGATCGACAGACCATTATGATGAGGTCCACTCTGACATTTATTTAGTCAGAGATACACACTGCAGCATGAAAGTCAGTGTGATTCCCAAAAGAGGATTTTTGGTAAACCACCTGCTAAGTGAAAAATACCAACAAAAACCAAACACAAAAGGATCTGGTAACCAATGAGGATGCTGAAATACAAGGATTCTATATAGAGCGCCCAGGTTGAAGGCAGGAGTATTTTTTCATTTTCTGTATGTTTCATGTCATGGTAAGAGGCATGACATAAAATCCAAAGGAAACTATTAGAATGATTCAGTAGATATTACTTGTGTCTAGACTTGGTGTTGAGTCTCAGAACCATGACTCCAAAGTCAGAGGCTATAGAGCTGGGCTAATTACCCATTGATCCAAGTACTTTAAGGGTATGATGTTTGACCATCTGCCTATAGAGACCAAGATATCTCACCAAGTACTTTTTTTAACAATCCTGTAATTTCTGATTATACTAGAAGAGGACTAGTAATGACAAAGAATTTATTGAAGCCCTATTTGATAACATAGATCTTTATCACTTAGGAGTCCCTTATATTTTTGTTTTCTGCTTATAAATATACTCAAATCAATATATATAAATAGTGACTTCCTATTTTAATCAAAACATCCTATAGCATCACCTAAAAAATTCAGTAGTAATGATTTTGTGTTTTCTTTTAGGGAACTGATAAAACCAGAAGAGACTTAGGAACAGATAGACAAATGGCAGAATCTGTTATTTCATGAACAGTTTGAAACTGTGCAAAAATACACCATTAGAAGTACTGGAACAGTCATCAGATCAAAAGCTTGCCAAATTTGGTCTGTGATGATGGATAACAATAGATGCATAGGTAAAAGTATGATGAAAAGACTGATGAAGATAAATATTTTTGCTGGTACGATCTCAAATAAACTCCCATAAATTTTCAGATCACCAATTTTATGAGCAAAGTGGTATATTTTCATGTCTAAAAGCCCTCAATGGATCATTTTCCTAGTAATTTCTCTGAGTTTTAAGTTGCTTTCAGAAGCCTCTGGCGTATCTTGTAATTCAAACCTGTGCCAGAGAACTCCACTGTCAGTTTAATCTGATGCTCCTTAATGTTTATATTTGAAGAGGCAATGACAAATCTTTCTCCATCATACTCTCCATGTCATTTATTATTTTGTAGTTGTCCACTGCATCTCCTTTTCTCTTTCCTCCCCATGACAATTTAGCAGACTGAATAATATCTTTGTCTTTACTGGTTCCTTGCATGGGGAATGGTTCCTTACTGTCTGAAAGTAAATCATTCCTGTCATCTTTTTCTGTGCCTTTTCCATGTAAAACTCCTATATCCTTTCCTTAATATGGCAGTCAAATATCTGTGTATTATTCAAGGTAAGGGCATATGGTTTGAATAGTGGGACCTGTTGTCTTTTTAAAAGAAAACCAAAACCTACACTGTTCTTTTTCCACTAATTCCTAACTTGTTTGATTTTGCTTTTCTGTTGATCACTGAGATGAGGTTTTCACATAGTTATTAAGTATAAGTCAAGATCTCTTTCCTGAGTTCTGATTGCTCACTTAGAATCATGAATGTGTATGGGAAGTTTGGATTATTTTTTCCCTAAGGGCATTACTTTAGATGTACATATATGCATTAAATTGTTCTGTGTGGACATTTAATGTTATTAGCAAGCTATCACCTCGTTGTCTCCTTTTCCTGAGGTGTTTATGAATATCACAGGCACCAGCACAGACCTCCATGGAACCTTTCTCCATTAGTGATCACTCTCCACTGGGAAAATAGACCATTACCTCCTGCTTTTGTTTCCAATTTTTTTAAAGATGAATTCCACCATGCAGCTGTTTTCTCTTTTATCCCATAGTAGGTCGCTTTCTTGAAGAATGGCTGATGGGGACTGCTTTGAAGAATATCTGGTGAGGAAATTCATCAAACATCTTTCAGAAACCCAAGTAAATCATGTCTCTTTTGTCTGTGTGCTGACTGTCACAAATAAACTAATGAATTTGTCAAGTATGATATCCCTTTACAAAGAGTGGGAAGACTGTTTTCTTGAATTTCATATTTATCCACTAATCTTTTCTTACACTTTTTTTTACAGATAGAATAGCTACAGACATGAGACAATTATACATAGCTCTTGGGATTCCTCATGGACAACATTGGTAAAAGTGATAGCACCTTTGCTATCTTCCCATCCCATAATATCAATATAGTTTTAAACATGGAAATTTTTTTTTTTTTTTTTTTTTTTTTTTTTAAATCTTGAGAGAATATCAGTGGTAACTGGATAGTGTTCATGTTTTGCCTGGTATGTTCTACTTGCAATTCGATTTGAAGTACAGCCCCTGTAGAGAAAGATTCAAATGAGAACCTCTGTAAGCTTCTGTTTGTAAACCACAAGCCCTAATGAAAAAGGTACATCATTCTTCTATTGCTTGTCCTACCTGAATGCTCATTTTATTACTTGCTCAGTTTTTGACCTTACAGTCTTCCATGTGGACTTCCAGCTCCCTGGAAAAATAGGATTTATTACCAGTGTATATGCCCTTGGAAAACATATTTACTCTATTATATATATTATATTGATGAAATTTCCTATCCTTCCAAATGATTTGGATTATAAAGTTTGGGAGTGTGATAGACCAGTTTCTATTTTGTTTGTAGATCACTAAGCCCATGGAGGTCCAGGTGCTGAGGGTCTCCCAGCTATACAAAAAAACCCTTATTCTTCCAACTGAATATTACTTCAAGAATATAAGGTATAAAAGGTGATGTAAAGTTAATGTTTTATAGACAAATTATGACTTAATGTGGGGAATGGTAATGGAACTCCTCCTGATTTGCAGATGGGAAAGGAGAGCCCCATACTAAACTGTTATGTAAGGGAATAAGATACAAAGGCTAATTGCTAGAGATATATTTGACACAATGAATGACACATCTTTATGAATAATTATCTTTGAGATGTAAGGACACTGTATTTTGAACAAAATTTTTCATGCATGCCAGTAGAATTGAAATTATGCTTTTACACATGATTCTGTGCTTTACAGACACAACCTTCAGCACTTACAAATGACTTTTTAAGCCAAGCTATTTAAGACAGATATTTTCTGACCAATAAGAAAACAATAATTTTCTAAAAAATTGTTCTAGTCAAACAAGTTTCTTTATTTCAATTATCCTAGGAAAGATTCACGATGACACTCAAATTTCTCTGTTGCCTTTCATTGATGCCAGCAGTAGAATGCTGTTTGCAATGAAGACATCAAAAGATTTATTTTTACATGCAAGTTTCTGCTTGTGAACTAAATATCTAAATTTCAATTGTAGCAACTGAAGAAGTAGTCAGAGCAGTCAATGGCATCCAAGGAGCAAGTTGGCTGCCTGCCAATAGGCAAGATTTAAAGTGCTTCTGGAAGTGGAGGCTAAATATCTAGCTTTATATATAGACATCTACTGTTGATACCTAAACTTTGGAGACTTCATCTGCAGCTGAATCTCACCCTTTAAGCTGTTCAAATCTAATTTATTTGGCTAATGTAATTGCTGGGCTACTTTCATAATTTTTGTAAGGTCATAAATATCATGCAAGGTCCCTGGTGGCTGAGGCAAGGCCATTACTGTACCTGTCTCCAAAAAAGGCGGGAAGGGCAATCCATGGAGCTAGCCCCAGTTTGGTCACTGGGAAAATCAAGAAGCTAGTCCTCTTCACTACCCTTGTTGTACACATAAAAGTGAAGAAAGGAAATGGGAAACATCCACATGGATTGAACCAGAAGGATGAAGTGAAGAATTACTGAAGTCCCTTCCAGTCTGAACTAGTACACAATCTTATGACTCTGTGATTAAAGCCCTTTATTGCACATGGTGTACTTATTCAGGGATCACTGCAATACTAGTGAAATACACTTCAGAGATTTCTCCTATTGGAGCAAGATCACTGAGGTATGATATATCATGGCATTACAGTGTATAAAGTGTATTATAGCTTACATAGTATAACACAGTTCCTGTACCACAGAGCTGAAAAACAGCTAGAAAGGGAAGAAAAAGCAAAAAATCGAAGGAAAAATGCAAAGTATTTTTATTAGTATTAGATTTGATTGCATATCATGTAACAAATTGTAACTATCACAGTAAAGACAAATCTTCAGCAAATATCTGAGTTGACAAGGCAATTGTTTCCACTTCAATTCACATCCAAATAGTGAGTAAAGTAGTCAGTAGAAGCACCTGGGGATATTCCTCTTAGATAAAAATAAATATATATTAGATAGTAGACATATCTTTAATATAATATGAAAAAGTACAATTTTGGAATAAGCCAAATAAATCTTTGTAAAACATAAGTGGAAAACTGCAGTCTGGATTAGATAAGTATGAGAAGTTTGATCGTGTTTGCTTCTAATATATCATGCTGTTATACCATAATCAGGTAAAATAAACAGACTCTACACATCTAATCTTTTAATGAACCTAATTTTATTTTGTTTAATTATCCATTTAATTCCCATACCTGACATGCAGCTATAAAGCCAGATGACCTTGAATATTTTGTATTTCACAAAACTGGACTCAAATAAATTCCAGGAAATTCCAGTATGCTGAATGGTTTAAAAAAACCCCAAACAGCTCCAAAAGAAATCAGAGTTATAAATTTGTTTCAGAATAATATTGTCCTCACTAAGAAACCTGATGGTGTTTACTCATCATGCTGAGCACTAATAATCATAACTTTTTATTTTCTGAAAAGTTGGTTAGAACACCAAAGGGTAATATAGTTCTTACATACTTGCTGAAGGAAAATATATTTGCAGTAGATACCTGTTCAACTCAACAATAAAATTCATAAATGCCACTCATAAATGACATTTCATTGGAAAGTACTGAGCTATGAAAATTTCTCAGCAACATATCTGAATTAAATATAGTTTGTAAAAGGCAGAGTTTTTTAATCTCCCCTCCTTACAATCTAACAGACAATATAAGTGGTTTTCCTCTGACTGAATATATATGGGACAAGTAGAAAACACCATTTCAGCTAGTCACCTTAAGTATTCAGAGGGAGTTAGTGAAAATACTTAGGAATTTGTCATTCTGAGTGAAACAGGCAAATCACAGGTTAACAAAATGACTTGCAAAAGTTCTGTTGTTCCTTCTCCCATCCTGTGTCAGAACAGAGTATATCTAGATTGTCCTAGTCAGATGTCTGTCTAAACTCTGTTCATTTTAATGATGTGAATTTTACAGCCCTCATCACTTAGAGCGCAACTCTACTGTTAGACTGAAAGGCCCTCTAAAAAATGCCTTCTACTGAAAATTAAAATGTTTATTTCTCATGCTGTCTTCAAAAGACATATAGGATGAAATACCTTCATAGGTCCATAAAAAGAAAATTTATGTCCATAAATGGTTGATTCTCAGCATGTCCATAAATGGTAAATTCTCCTCGTGTCCTTCCTCAGTTGAACAAAATCTGTCCGTCAACAACATCAACTTTTTATCTCATTTTTCTAAAGCTCATAATTTTATATGCTGTTTTCTCTTGGTCTATACTATTCTGTAATATGTTGAGCTTAAAACTTGACACTGCTTTGTGAAGTCTGCTGCAAGAGGAAGCAGAACTAAGAAATCATCTCTGATGTCTCTCAGTGCTGGTTATTGATTCCTTCCAAGATGGGATACAAGAGCTGCCTCTCCCATTCCCACATTCATTCCAAGATACCACTTACAATGAAAATTAATTATTAATAAAATATTGAATATTATGGGACTTAGAACACTTGATTCCTCCTTAAAAATTTAAAATAAGTACATCTTTATAAATAAGAGTTTTTTTCAATTTCTGTAACCACTCTACTGTAATATGATCAGTCCCTATTACAATTTCCTATGAAATGCAAATCAGTGTAAAAAGACTTGTCAGGTTTTTAAAAGGTTCTGAATTCTTGATTTTCTAGGTCAGTTACTATCCCATAGAGGGTGATTAGGTCTGACAATAAGCTTCGATATAAATGTCTGGCAAGATGTTTATTCTATCATCACCTTGTAACTTGTTAAGTGTTTACAGATTATTCAGTACTTTCCCTGGTATATTTGTAGGATCCAGAATTAATATGTATGTGGTACTGTTCACAAAGGTTTCACTTGCCAGGAGACTATGCTTGTCTGTGTTCTCTGGTACTGTGGGATTTCTTAAAGGTATTTGTTAATGGGTCAGAAATTGATTGACATATTTCATAAGTACTTTAGTGCAGTCTCTTGCAACTTGTGGCTGTGGACTACTGGAGGTCTGTAAGACATCAAATAATTATTACTTCTGTATTTATTTGTTAGACAGAATAGACTTCAAAACAGAAAAGCATGGGAAAGGAGATAATGCATCCAACAAATTTTCTATTAATGGCTTGGAAAAAATAAAAGAGTACATGAAGAAAACGGGAAGAAGTAAGATATAAAGTGCCACAGTTTATGGCTGCTATTAATTGTTATTTGAATTCAAATGCAAACCCTAGTGACAACACTATAGAATATGTGCTATAGATGTTTTTTCAGAAATATGGGGGGAAAGAAATGTCTTCCAACTATGCTTAATAGCATTTTTAACAATAATATGCAGAAGTAAAAACCACAGTTGTGAAATTTGATTGATATTAAAAACCACAGTGAACCACTTCATCTGATTGAACATAAGAAATTTAAACAAAGGAGCTCTAAAATGAAGCCGTTGTTGGCAATGATCCATTTCCAGAGCTTTAAGATTGTAGAGCAAAGAATGTACCACATGAAATAACATTAGAAATAAATCAGCCATTTATTCATCTGCCAGCTCTCTTCATAGTGCACCGTGAGATTAGATAACTTTAATTTAAGAGATGAATATATATCTTCAGGTAGTTAGACTGAGAGAGGAAAAGGTACAAGAGGGTAGGATACCGATCAAAGTGGCACCTTTCTCCTGGCAGTCTCCTTGGCCAGGACCCAAATTTACTCAGGGGAATAAAAAAGAAATGCACATAATCACCCACGTGACAGAGAGCAGAGGCAAACCTTGAAAAGCAATTTTAATTTTCTTTCTTTTGTTTTCATTATTATTATATTTGCATCAAAGGACAATCAAGGCATCTGAAGAGTTTATGTTTAATCCCTCCATCTCCTTAGTACAAAAATATATCTAAGATATCAGTTTCTTTCTCAGATTTCTGCTAATATATATAAAATATATGAGTAGCTACTTTTCCTATCAGTGAAATTATTTCATTACTTTTGCTCTTCTGCCCCTTTTTTTAGCTATTTAAGGGTCTAGAAAAAATACCTTTCTGAATGGTCTTTATGTACTGTCATATTTTTGAAAGACAATTAATTATATAACAAATAACTTGCAATGCTGTACAGTATATTGACCATCCTGAAGTAAGAAGTGATGCTGTGCATTTTAGCAGCTATAAAAAGGATAGTTTTGATATATCTGACTCCAAAATAGAAAAATAACTCTGATTAATTGATGTATACATTTTCCATGGTGTATTCTTACTTGAATAGCAATTTTCCAAACAAAAGCACCAAGAATTTGGTTTAAGAACGTATCCAGAACATGTCTGGATGCTATGAGTTTTGATGGTCTATATGCTATACAGAAGAGTTCCCAAGTCACTTGAAGATACTGCTTCAGTACACCTAGCACACAGGTAATTCAGCTTTATTAAGCAGTAAAACAATTATTGTGTAGTGAACCAACTTAATGCTATTTGACTTTCACATAGTGGCTTGGATGTTACACAACCCAGTGATGAAGATTTAAATCCAGTTTCAGGTTTCTCTTTAGCCTGAGGAAGTACAGACTCAAACTTTATAAAAGGGTGAACTAATCACTGTGTCATAGGTTTAGGTAGGGAAGAAAACCTAATACACCTGTACTACTTCCCACTGTGAAGCAAAGCTTACAAATTTCATTAAAGAAAAGAAGGAAAGTGTGAACGTATACAATTTTAGTCACTCAACAAGGAATAGGATCTCTCAGCCTTAAGTATTTATTTCCTGAATTGTGTATGTACTTTGTATTTAATAGCTCAGGTTTTCTGAACAAAGAAGATGTGTCTTTTAATTACAGCTGAGAGAAGACTGCATGCCTGCCCTATCCTTTCAGTGAAGAGAAACACATGTATTATTTGTTCCACTGCCTCAACTTTAGGCAGAAAAAAAAAGAGAATATGTTCATCTTGTGATTTGTGTTCAGAACCTATATCACAAATTGTATTAATGATATTGTATTAGAATCAAACATGATAAGATGGTGTGGAAAGACTGTGAGATGGCTCTAGGTTCTGATCATATCAAGTGTGTTGAGCAGGAACTGCAGTGCACTCATGCAGAGCATGTACATTTTCTCAGAGTACTTGGCAAGGCTGTGGCCACTGCATTCTTTTCTGGAAATCAAGAAATCCCAAAATGTTTCTATCACATACCCCTTTTTTTTTTTTCTTTTTTTTTTTTTTTCTAGGTTGCCAACCTGAAGTACTTGTAACATGAGAAAACAAGGACTTAACATATAGCCAATATTTCAACTCACTATCCTCTCCCTTAAATCAATAATACTTATTTTATTCAAAGCACACAGATCTGATGCACAGATTTCTTGGATAGGCTTGAATTTTTTTATGTATTTCTGCATCATCTTGCATAGAAGACAGACAATCAGTGACTTGGATCCTACAGCACTAGATCATTATTAATTATTCCATATAGTTGTATGTCTGGTTTTATTTCATTCCCATCTGACCAGAAGAGCAAAAGCATAATTTTGCTGGACCCATTTCATAGGAAATGAAAAACAGCAATAGTGAACAACTTGCCAGAAAGTACATCATACCAGAGAATGAAATGCAAAAAAATATAAACTTTACCAAAAGAAAGTAGTAATACATACCTTGAATAAATTTGCTTAGGAAGTTGATTTTATCATAGCATTTCTTTCCAGAAAATGCTCTGAAGGATAGCATAGAAGAATGGAATGAAAAGAATAGTAAAATCATTGCCCATGACCCTAATTTTGGCTTTTCCAAGACTTATTTCCCTATAATTGTGTTGATATGAGGGAAAACAAACACAATTACCATAATTTTATGTGTGTTTATCTTAAAGATTTAGAATTCTAAAGGTAGTTACATGGGTGTCTCTTCAATGTGTAAATGTTTCTCTTATATTTTTGAAAGTCTAATGTTACTAAAGGATGATGAAGCAAAAACAATTGTGTTCAAAACCTGTGCTCTTTTACTAATTTGCATGTATATATATTTTTTTAAAAAAACCACCTCACTTGAAGTGAACAGGCTGTTTCATTAACTGAAATTTTCATGTCTAACCTTCCCTGAGATCTAGAATATCACATGTTAAAAGTGGGTTTCTTAGTGATGATCTCCGGTTGAAGGCAGTCTGTACATATATAAAGTGACTAAAAGCTTCTGTTGCAGAAAGATAGATCTTATTACCTCTTATTTGTGTGTCTCATTCCATTGACTGGGATGACTGTTTCTCCATTTTAGTAGCAGACAAGTAAGATGGTTCAAGATATATAAATTGCATATGAAATTACCCACAACCATGCAATGTTTAATTCAATAAGGAGAAAAATGGCAAGGTATTTTTCTCTTTATGCTATTTATGTTTCTGATAATTCCAAATTCAAGATACATACAAAAGATAAATAACCCAGGAAAATAAATTTGATAGACATCAACAGAGCAGAAAATTTTTACACAATAATATAAGCTCTGTGTTACCAGTACATATATTAGGTAATGATATAATTAAGCAGTCACAGCTGCTCCTATTTGGCTTATCGTATGACAGCTAGGCAAAAGATATTCAATGGCAACTGACAAAACCAAGAAATATCTTATTAGTCTGTGGAATTCATTGCTACCTCACTTTACTGTTCCAAATGAATTAGTAGGTTACACAGAAGATTATATACATGTGAAAGTTTAATGTGTACTTTATATACAATCAGAGTTTGCCTGAGGTTAGAAAGAAGCATCTTTTATTTTGAAATAATTTTATAGAAGAAATTCTTCTATGCAAACCATAGGGAAACTTTTAACTGTCTCTGAAACTTACACCACCTGACAACCATTGCAAAGTAAACTGTCTGAAACCTTAAAAATTTTTCAGCACTGGAAAAGGATGTAGTGAAACCAAACTGAACAGTGCAAGACATCCACATGTACATGGGTTAATCCCCATATGTCTACATGAGATTCAGTGGATACAAAAAAGCAGCATTAAAACAACTTTTAAATTAACAAAGTTTCTGGTAGTCCTTTTGCTTTTCTGCAGAATAGGCAATACTGCTACCTGTCTCAAAAGTCATATACATCAACTGAAGATCTTCCAGATTGTTATGAATACGCTTCCCTGATTTGATACTTAAGCTCTGATTTTACAGAGAAGATTACAAACTAGCATCTAGTCAGGTCATTGAAAGCAGAATAAAAATGTTCTATTAACTTCAGAAAAGAATTGCATTCCAATGAGAAACTTGTAAAACAGTCACAGTGATAACTGAACACACAGCAAAACCACAAAGGACAGAGTTGCAATGTTATTTGGTGAGTATTTAAATGTAAAAGAAATAAATTCAAGACAGCTCACAATATAGAAGACTGTTTTGATTTATTGTATTTCAGTTAGTTATACTGTGGGGTACATGCAGGCAAAATGCCAGTAATAATCACTGCAGGCCACTAAAGATGCACATACATATAGACATACATACTAGAGTCCAGTTGGTTATGTTGCAGCCAACTGGAGACAGTCCTTACAGAAGCTTAGTAACTCATACTTGGCCTGTTGTTTGTGTTGAGATTTAGCTAGATCCTAGTTGGACTTATGTATAAAGAGATTCCTCTTGTGTTTGCATCACCACATAAGGTTTAGCCTCATCTTACTCAGAACCACCTATAAGCACCTGGGAAAATAATGAAACTAGCATGAAAACCAGCTGAAAACACTGTGCCTTCAGGGCACCTGACCACAACTTTTCTCTTCAGATCCTAATGGCAGAATACTCTTGACCTACAGCGAGTTTGTCACAAAAAACCTAAGTGTAATTGAGCACCATGTACAGCTATGTGGCAGCCATTCTCTCTCATCTCTCTTGGGTTTGTCCTTGTTGTGCAGCTTTTCCTGCTGTCAAATGAAGCTTCCACATCCCTGATCCTGAGATGAATTGCTCCTCTTCAGATGCAAAATTCACTTTTATTTGTCCTTGTATGATGGTTTGAGCCATTTCTGACCTTATGCTACTACATATAAATAAGGCTATCAAAACAGAAATAATAAAATTGGTCTGTGAACAAGATATGACCATACACAGAACCCTACTATTAATTTGTGTGTATCTAAAAGGGGATTAGCATGCCTATGTATAAGACATAGCCAGGCACAGCAAAGGAAAGTATTGTGGTATGACAGATATTGGTTGAAATGCAGAAAAAAAAAATACTCTAAGGTTTGCTCAATTGTGAAGAACTATTGACAGTCAATTCTGTCACTCCAAGAAAAGTAAAACTTTTTGCTGAATAATATCAGACTTGGGTATTTTTTCTTGCTTTTAGATAATTCTAGAAACAGTTATTTTAGAAAGAAAAAGATAGACATAAGGTGAGAGTAAACTTTGCTTTTCCCCTTGTTTGGTGAAATTCTCTTATATGCTCACTAGGAGATAAATAGATTACCATACATAGATATACTGAGACATTTGACTTCTACAGACAAGCTATCGCAAAACTTTATCTGTAGGAGCATTTGTATTGAACATAATGAAGAATATTTGTCTCCCATCTGACAGTCAAAAAAGATCTCTTTCCTGGTGTTAGAAAAATTTGCCTAAATGGGGAGTAAATAGATTTGTGTGCATCTCACATTTCAGCTGACCACAAGTATTTACAGTTAGAATGGACCTAGAATATAGATAGGTACTACAGTAGAAATATTTAGTGAGGGAGAAGAAAATCACATGGCAGTCTAAAATCAAGAGTTGTTTTTCATTTCCCTTGCAGTTCATTGATAAGTAGCTAAATCATCCATCACCTTGCTTCTTGCATAGGTGTCATCCTGCAACTTCAATATTTATGCAAAGATAAAATTTTAGTCTTTAAAATACTAAACATATCACTGCATCTTTACTTTGAAATGTGACTTTTTTTAATCTTGAATAAAGAGTAGAATAATTTCTACATCAGAGTATTTTTTCCAGAAAAATTAGAGTATTTCAGCTTTATAATGACTGCATTTTGTCATTCCCTTTAAGACTACCATTTCACAACAAAATCCCCTGATGTGACTGTTTTCTTAAATTCTTCCTCACATTCACAAAAGTCATGCCTCGCTCAGAACTGATTTTTCCATCATCTATGTGGGTGGTGTTCTACATGAAAAGAAATTATACCGACTTTTGCGAGAATGAGCTACGGAGAGATGAAGGCTTTATGAAAGTGAACCAATAATGGCTTCCCCTATCCAGTCACTGGCTTTGGGAGAATTAATGTAAATACACAGGCATTTAACTGCCATTTATTCTATTTAAACAAATGCAGTATAAGATTGCAGTGGCAGCTGGAGCATACCAAACAGGTGAGGCTTTAGGCTGGCTTGACTGAGCAGAGATCTTCTTCTGGAGCAAAAAAACAGAAGGTGTATGGCCAGTGACAGCAAGGTCAGGCTACAGTCATGCTGTTCACCACTGTAGGGTAAAAATTCATGTGGAAAAAGTTCGTTTAGAGCTGAAGTTGGTCAGTACCATAGGGGACAATAAAAAAAAAGGCTTTTTAGAATATGTTAACAGCAAAAGACAGTCTGGAAAAAACATTGGCCTATTACTTGCTGAGGATGGTCACTTCACAAAAAGGGACTTGGCAAGGCAAACATATTTAAAACTTACTTTGCTTTGGTCTGCAACACTGATGATGGGATCTAGATGCATGCTGATGTCCTGCATACAGCTAGATAAATACATATGTGGTGCTTGAACAACTGCTTCATGGATTAGGCACAAAGGGTTGTATTCAATGGGGTTACATCAGGCTCATGACTGGTCTCTAATGGTGTTCCACAGGGCTCCATTTTAGGGCCAGTTCTCTTCAACATCTTCATGAAAGGCTTGGATGCAGGACTTGAAGGCAATGACACTAACTTGGGAGAAGCTGTTGAATGCCATCAAAGGCAGAGAGGCCCAGCAGAGAGACCTAGATGAATTAGAGGGCTGGGCAATCATCAATCATATGAAGCTGAATAAAGACAAGTGCTGGATTCTGCACCTGCGATGGGGGATTCCTGTGAGTTTCTCCAGACTGGGGAGCAAGAAGAGAAGTTGGAGAATATCCCCATGGAAAGGGACCTAGGGGTCCTGGTTGGTGGCAAGTTGAATATGAGTCAGCTGTGTGACCTGAGAGCCAGGAGGGCCAACCGTGTCCTAGGGTGCATCAGGCATAGCACCGTCAGCCAGTCAGGGCAGGATGTGACTGTCCCTTTCTACTCTGTACTGGTGTAGCCTCACCTTGAATACTGTGTGCAGTTTAGGGCAATATGATATAAGAAAGATACAAAACTATTAGAGGCATCAGGCATAGCACCGTCAGCCAGTCAGGGCAGGATGTGACTGTCCCTTTCTACTCTGTACTGGTGTAGCCTCACCTTGAATACTGTGTGCAGTTTAGGGCAATATGATATAAGAAAGATACAAAACTATTAGAGAGACTCCAAATGAGGGCTGAGAAGATGGTGAAGGTTCTAGAGGGGAAGACATAGTAGGAGTATTTGAGATCATTTGCTTTGATCAGCCTTAAGAAGAGGAGACTGAGGGGAGATCTCATTGCATTCTACAGCTAACTTCCTTATGAGGGGAGGTGGATGGGAAGGCACTGATCTCTTCTCTCTCGTGTCCAATGATAGGACCCGAGGGAATGGCATGAAGCTATGTCCAGGGAGATTTAGGAAAAGGTTCTTAAACCAAAGGGTTTTTTTGGGCACTGGAACAGGTTCCCCAAGGAAGTGGCACAGTAGCAAGCCTGTCAGAGTTCAGAAAGCATTTGGATATCACTCTCAGGCATGTGATGTGATTCTTGGGGCTGGTCTGTGCAGTGCCAGGAGTTGGACTCAATGATCATGGGTCACTTCCAATTCAGGATATTCTATGATCCTATGAGACAGAATTTACTTCCCTGCATCTTCCCTCATCTATTGCCAGAGCTGTCAAGATTGTTCAAAGGACATCACTCTAAAACCTGATTAAGATCTAACTCTAAAAACTGTCCTTGCATGGTGTGAAGAAACATTTCTTGACTGTATCAACCAGAATGAACAACTGTCATGATACAGATTTTCCTCAAAATTCAGAGTGTGCAAAGTCCCCATCATGTCTTCATCTATTTGACACAGTTAAAGGGAAGGTTCTTCTACCCTTACATTAGCAGCTGCTTTTTACTATAGTTGGTCCCAATGGAGTCCTTCTAGTGTAAAATACCATTCATCAAAGATGATAGTGTCAAGCCAAAAGTGACTATCTGACTATTTCCCTCCCCTTGAGAAAGCTATTGCAGGTCAGTGTCAAAGCATATATGTCAATGAATAAAGCAATTTCATCTTCAGTACCATCAGTCTGATATCTTTCATGGATAATAAAAAAGCAATAGCCTTGGTGACATCATAAGGATCTCAAGTCTATTTCCTAAAATTGTCATACTTCAGCAACATGTTTATAATATTTATATTGTTGAGGAACATTCTCACTGGTCCTTCTCTGAACTTGTCTGGAAGGCAAGATTTTTAATGCAGTTACTGTACAGAAAAGACAAGTTCTGTTACATAATTAGTAAGAAAGAATGCAAAATTTTTTTTCCTTGCTAATTGCAAACACAGAGACAAAACAGAGGGATAGACACACACACACAAGATTTCACTGTTTGTTATTCATCAACAACAAATTATACCTGATTTGCATTCATGTATTTATTAATGAAACTAAAAATAACAATTTCCTTCTGACTCACAAAGGTTCTGTAAAACAAGTTCTGTCACAATAGGACTTACGTATACACAGAAGAAGAGATTTTAAAGTAATTTTTGTATATATTTGCCAATAATTTATACCATCTTCTCATGATATCCAGATCTGAAACATAAAATGTTCTGTTCCACTTAAAATTATAAGTTCTAGAAGTAAAAATAAGTATTAAAAAGTAAATAGAAGTGCAGTTCATGGAAGCTTAGAAATCGTTTTAAGTTTCAAGGATTAATGAGCTCTAGTTGTTTAAGCTTTAAGCTGTAGAACACTGTTTTTTAACCGAGTTTAACAGTGCCCAGTGCCTGTTACCTTTGAAGTCTCCTTGGCAGTTCAATTGAAACCATCTATTAAACACAGATTTCTACAGAAAAATGTCCGCATAAAGAAAATCGGCCCAATGAAAAGAAACCTTGTTACCAGCCTCAACTGAGGCCACAGAATAAAAACTCCATGAAGATCCTTAAGGGATTGTTTACCTTTCTGAGGTTAAATCCCTCAAAGAGTTCATAGAGGGAAGGACGGAGCTAAGATAGCAGAGGAAAGGAAAGAGGAAATATTCCACAAAATACAGCTACAGAAAGAGACCTTCTCAGAATAAGTTTAGCAACATAAGAAAAGTTTTATAATCAAAACATGGAAAAAATACTATATATGAAGTTATAATGAAGCATTATGAGATACCCTGATTAACTTAGCCCAGGCAGGTAGCTTCCAGAATGTGTCCACCAGCACACAGTGGAAAAACTGCAGAGATGTTCTGCTTTTGGTTACTGATATTGGCATGAGAAAGAAAGCTTATTCACTTCTGGGAGCTAGAAGGATTTACATCTGGAATTGTTCTGAAAGGAATATAACGCTGTCTTTTAAGTGACACCAGTGACAAATCCTCCATCCCTAGAACTTAAACTTATAACACAGAGTGAAGAAAGCAATGCCTTACTACCTCCGTACTATGAAGTGTTAATGAAAAGCCTGCAGAGCCCTTGTGCTTAAGATCAGTTCCGAATTACTTGGTGGTTTCCAAACAGCCTTCTGGTGTTACTGTGATTAGATTTAGGAGTATGAACTCATGTGAGTCAAACAAACATGAGGCTCTGTTCCTGATGCTGTGTGCTTCATGTAGAACAGAGAGATCCTAGGGGCCATTAACTTCACCAAAATAAACAAAACTTAATCAAACAAGCACATGAAAAGAAAGAGAAAGAGCAGACTTTAAAAACTGGTTTTCTAAGCAGAATGGAACCAGGAGAAATTTTTATGCCAGTCTGGCTTTCAACATGTGCCAATACACTGAAAATTTTTCAGAACATTTTATTTGTCTTCCTACTGATGTATGGAGGAAAGATTGGAGCAACATGCTGGTTTTAAACAGTGGATGAAGAAAAAGTTCATGATTAACAAGTTCTATAGGATATTGATGTATGCTATATCAATAAGCAAACAGCTATTCTTGCAATAGCTTTCAATATTCTTGCAAAATGCTTTCAATAGTCTCTTTCAAGGCTAACTCTTCTCCTTCCTCTTTGTCAAGTCCTACACAAATTCTTAACAAAATTTGCAGTAATTCAAAGCTATTCACCAACACCACTTCAATTCTTCTCATTTCTTTTCTGTGCATTCCATTCCTTCCCCACAATTATTCCATCAGAATGTAAGTTTTACTTACCCCTCCTTTCTGTCCATTCCTGGTTTCTAAAAGAAGGGGTTATGTCTTCAATTATCATACTCTTTCAGGCACACTTTTCTTCAGGTAGATGTCATTCAGTGTTTGAATCAGAAACCCTTGCTGCTCTTATTCTAAAAACCCCTCTTTCTGTAATGGACTATAAGAAAGTCTTTGACTGATCTTTTAAAACGTCTTTATAGAGCCAAGAAAAGGCAGAAATCAGAGAAACAGGGCTGGAACATTTATATATTGCAATAAACTACTGGATAAAGAAGAAGAAAAATAATTATAAAACTGAGTCAGAAATTAAAAACACTGGCTGGGTCCTTCCTTCCAAATACTTTGAAATAGGAGAAGAATAAAGTTAATGAGTAAGATCTTGTAGTCTTACATTCTGTGGCACCTATTCTAGATTTGTGGTATCCATACTATATTTTAAGTGGTTGATTTTGTGGGCTATAGCAAAAAAATTCACAAATTTCTGCAATAATGACTAGTTTCTAAAATTTATAAAATGTTTTTCCTCTGCTATGTCCTTTTCATTTAATACATTAGATCTATATGGGTTTTGAATTGCAGTTTGCATTTCAAGATACAGAGGTATCTCATGAATTAATGGCTTCGACTTCAGTTTTCTCTACACACTGACAGTGCATGCTTAGTGAGAATCACAGTTCCACACAGATCATTTTGGCTTAACTCATGATATCTCTCCAGTACAGGCTCTGACAACACAGCCTCATGATCAGCCAATTTATGACTGGATATTCTTCTTTACATTCAGGTAGCATTCATCCTTTTTTTTGGATTCAAACTTAGGATGCAATAGAGTACTGTGATTGTTGACCTTGAGTTACTGATACCTGTTTGAAAAGTAATAATCCTCCTTTTCCATTTTCTTCATTTCATTGGTTCCACTGTTATCCTCATCTCAATCTATACAGAAAAGGCACAAGATGCTGCTTCTCTCTTATTAAACTATGATCTCACTAGATTTTGATGATGTCATGTCATGTCATGTAGATATCAGTTCCGCAGTCTACACAAGAGACTGATCTTTACACAAGTGTTAGTGACATGTTATAGGCCAATGACTAGTTAATTATGTGTTTTGTTGTTAAATTGATCCATTCACTAACACAGTCTTAGTAATTCTTTTGAAAAAGAGCATGCTGTAAGAAAAAGGAATAAAGTTCATTTCAGACTGAAGTCTTTAGAGCACTTAACCTAAAGTCTGGGGATATACAGACTCAGTAAAGAGCAGAGTGCACACTTGTTATCTAATTTAGATGTGACCCTGGTTCATGTAGCAGATTTGAAGTCCAGGACAATTTTTCTTGGACCTGCATACAGGAAATAGGATAAATACAAAATTATTTAGGAATGGAATATTAATTGTGGTCTTAGTTTATATTAAAAGTCAATGTGAAGGAAATAAAATGAAATATTATTCTCCTTTTGCTAAACTTTCTGAGTTTTCAGTTACAAACTCTTGAAAAATTCTGAAATGAAACCTTCCAGAAGACAGACCAGATTCCAAATCAGGTGGTAGCTATGGCTCATTTCTAGAACCATGTTTAAGTTTATAATAAGAGTACAAGAGAACAGAAAATTGAGCTTCAACCTCCTGCAAAGCCAGCAAATATGCTTAGCACCATGCTGTTACTCCCTGTGAGTGTAATGGATAATAGTGCACCTAAAATGTTCCACAGAGAGCTGTGTGAGGAAAAACCTGCCGTTAAACTATGACACCTTCCCCAGAAATTGAGAAGTCTATTAAATTATTTCTAATAGGCATTAGTCAACCCTCTCAAAGGGATACTAACTTCCTTGCAGTGAAGGGGTATTAAATATGGAACTTCCACACCAACAAGCAATTAGGTGTGCAGATGGATCACCTAGATGCTCATTTATTCTTTAATTGATTTGTGTTAAACAGATAATTTGAAAAGGACCAGTAACTGAGAGAAGTAATCTGAGCCTATCCAAGGACATGTAATTTTATTTATCTTTGTGTAGGCACCTCTCAGATGAGTAGTAACAGTAATACACATAGTTTCCAGCTTGTGCTTTAAATCCTTGCAGGCTTGTAGCTTTTCATCTAGAGATTAGTTGTCTATGCAAAATAATTTGGCAAACCACATGATAAAACTTGACTGTAGGGAATAAAGTAAGAATGGCCTATATTGTCTACTAATCCAGCACATTTGGGTAATCGAAATAATAAGAAGTTGAAGAACACACTCTAATAAGGAATGAGTTTGACCTATGATGATACAATAGGGTAGTGATAGCTGTTCTGAAACTTATTATTTTGCATTTACATTTTCTTAAGTACAGTTTCTACTTTTTTATATCCCTAGGACATTTTTTTCTCAAATGCTGACTATGTCCTATGAAAGCAAGGATAATGCTATACAATGTTATTTTAAAACAGATTACAGGCTTCTAATGTAGCTTTTACAAAATGCTTAATGATAACAGCCTTTGACAATTTCATTGGCTAAAGATTTTCCTGTCATGTGCAGATAGCCAGCTAACCATGCCACCAAAAATTTATCCACAGCTGGATTTATGAAACTTTTAACCTTGATGAAAATTACCTTGAAATTTTAGTCTTATCCAAAGCAAATAACACAGCTGAAGACCTAGACCAGTGTACTGGTTTTCTCAGTGTAGGATTTCTGCTTCAAATTTGTTCACTTGTTTAAACAACTTAATTTATGCTGATGTTCTCTCACCTGGTAGAAATGCAGAAGTCCACATTTTGCTTCCTTACTGTTGTAGCTGATTATGTCCACATTTTACTTTGCTGCCCAAATTGTTCCATGTTTCTGGTTTTACCCAGAAAAATTATTTTAGAATTTACTAAAAAAATAGAATCATCAAGGTTGGAAGAGTCCTTTAATAACAAGTCAAACAGTTAATCTGTCACTCTGCTGTAACATTTTGCTTGGCATACTCCAGTGCCTCAATGTCCTTCCTTTCAAAGAAAAACCATGGTGAGGCAGGCTGTCCTCCTGGAGCCCTTGGAGGTCCACAGTGGGGAGCAGAGATCCCTGGAGGACCCCATGCCAGAGCAAGTGGGTGCCCAAAGGAGGCTCTGACTCTGTGGGAAGGCCATGCTGGAGCAGAGTCATGGCAGTGCCAGTGGCCCTGCAGAGAGGAGCCCATGATGGAGTAGGTTTGCTGGCAGGACTTGTGACCTTGTGAGGACCCATGCTGGAGCAGTCTGTTCCTGAAAGACTGCACCCCATGGAAGGAACCCATGCTGGAGTGGTGCATGAAAAACTGCAGCCCATGGGACGGACTTAAGTTAGAGAAGTTACTGGAGGACTGCCTCCCACGGAAGGGACCCCACACTGACCTCAGATCCCATTCCCTACCCCCTGCATTGCTGGTGGGGAGGAGGTAGAGAAATTGGGAGTGAAGTTGAGTCTAGGAAGAAGGGAGGGGTTTGACTGTTAATAAATTAAGCTAATTTCCCCAAGTCAAGGCTGTTTTGCCCACGACAGTAACTGGTGAGTGATCCCTCCCTGTCCTTATATCATCCCTGTGGGGGACTGGAGCACTTGCCCTGTTAGGAGAGGCTGGGATTGCTGGGCTTGCTCAGCCTGGAGCAAAGATGACTTCAGAGGGACAGAACTGCAGCTCCCAGTGACCATGGGAAGGTTGAAGTTGTTCAAGTACCTCAGAGCTGTTCAAGGCTCAACTGGATAAAGCTCTGAGAAACTGGCCTAAACTTGACCCTGCTGTAAGTAGAAGGTTGTTTGGACTGGAGACATCCTGATGCCCCTTCTGGGCTAAATTACTTGCTCTGATACAGTGGTTCCATTTTCTGGAAGACTTCAATGTACTAGAAATTTGATTGAAGAGTGTTTGATGAATGCAAAGTGAATTGACTTTTTCAGCTAAGGATGTAGATGATTGACATCACAAAAGTGTTATATCATGCAACTGTATTTTTATTTATTCAGCCTATAATTGCCATCAGCAAGTATAACAAAACCAAACAGTCACAGATCTTAGATAATGAATTATGAATAAGTGAAACAAACAGATACAGTAATTCACATAAATAAACTCTGTGAATGTTGTGGAAACTATCTAATAACAACTAAGTTTACAGAAATTGGAATCAATTTGAAAATAATTTCTGACAAGCCTGAAGTCTAGATTAATTAGATGATTTATTAATGAGAATATCTGATTAGTCCTTCTATATACAATTTGTGTATGGTAAATAGTTCAAGTTCACACATGCAAGTGAAATGTCATATTTCTGCTGTGGATGATTGGTATTCGCCTGAAATTGCTTTAGAAGAGGAGTTGCTATGAAAACAGATTGCTATGCTTTGTCGACCTTTAATCCATTTTTAATTGTTGCCTCAAGTTACAGAGTAACGTTCATCTTTATTTTTCTACTAAATCTACACCATCAGACATGACAATTTTGTTTAACAGTCGTTTAGAGATTCCAGGAACTCAAAATCTCACTTTCTCCTTTCCAAATTACGGATTGCTTGCTGATGGAAAAACATAGCACAATTTTTTTACTTTTCTTATAAAGCAGAACCATGTTGGATGCTCAAGAATTTCACTGTTTCAGCTTTTCACATTGGTAAATAATGTGCATCAGAATTGTTTCACATCAAAAAGAATAACCTCAAAATCCAATCTTTGGAGAAGTAATAATGAAAATAATTATCTTTTTAACCATGAAAACAGTGAGTCCAACACGATAAGTACTCATAGAGAGACATGTACACCTAGTTCTTCATTCTCTAGCTATTTCTGTCTAGGCAAATGTGTTATCTATGTGACATTATTCTAAAGAGTTTACACTGTCCCCTGCTTTTCTGGGTAATGTCTAAAATAAATACAGCCACAGCCTGAGACTGTGAGTCTATAAACAAACTTCTAACTCAGAATATCTTTTAACCACTCCCAGTCTCTTAAATTTATGTACTAGTTTATTTATTTTGCTTTTAATAATCAGGTAATGATTCACAAATCAGCACAGCATTACAGAGATCATTAATGAAACATTTATTTTCATTTATAAAGTTGATAGTTTAAGCAAGAGACAAATCAAACACCCAGTAAATGCAGGCCATTTGAATCAGCTCTTGAGGAGTTGATTCAAATGCCTGGAAAATCAAGTGCTACTTGCTAGGGAAAATAAATGTGCACACTAAAAATGTGAATGTTATAGCAGTTCTTAACTGTCCTGCAGTTTTGGTTGGTTGGTTAGTTGGTTGGTTCGTAGACTTTCGGGGACTTAGGTGGGGCTAAGGGAAGTCCTTTTTAAAACATCCCCAGACTTCCTTAATTCCATTACCCTTCAGGAGTGACTTCCAAGGGACTCCATCAATCAATGTCCTAAACAGGTCAAAGTCTGCCTGCTGGAAGTCCAAGTTTTTGCAATAAAAATTTTCAAATTCAGAACCTAAAATTCTAAATAATTACTACACTTTCCATCTTCCTGTTTTAGCAAAACTTTTTTCTTTTTATAAATTAAATATGAGTCCTTAAATATGTAGAAGAGCCCAAATAAATTTGTGAGAACATATCATCAATAGAGGTGAGGCAATACAAGAAGAGATTAAACAAGACAAAGCAAGACAACAATCTTCCCAGCAGTATATCCTATAGGAAAGGTGAATAAAATCCAATTTAATAACGTGCTAAAAATGGACCCTATTATTCTACAACTTTTCAGTGGCAAATGATCCAAATATATACAGATGCTTAGTTTTATTGTAGTAGCAATTGATATCCCAGGACATTTAAAACAAAACTTATGGAAATATACATTAAATCAGTGTCCTATGATAATTCAATTATCCAAACACAGCCTACTATGAGAAAGAATTTTTTTCACTATCAACCAGTAGGAAATTGAACCCATTTATAGATGGTTCTAAACAACAACTACAAATGAGCAGCGTGCTCCTATATGAAGGCATAGTTTTATACAGCATGCATCTTGTTTTGTTTTTCATCTACATTGCAGACTGCAATGAGTCTATTTAAGACTTCAGCTTCAATGCCAAGTTGCCATTACGGTTAGGGTTAGGGTTCAAAGAGCCAGAAATCCTACATCTCCAGGGACACTGGGGCTGGAAAAGGCATGCCAAGGGCAGAGCACCAACATTGCTGCCTCCACACCTTTTTATTCTGGGCCACCCACGGTGACAGGATGAGGGGAAACCATATGAGGAGTGTCTGAGGTTACTTTGCTTGTTCAGCCTGGAGATGGGAATTCTCATTGAGGTCTACAGTTTCCTCACAAGGAGAAGCACATGAGCAGGAAACAATCTCTTCTCTCTGTCATCTGTGATGAGACAAAAGCAGATAGCATGTAGGTGCCTCAGGGGAGTTTTAGGTTAGATATTAGGAAAACGTTCTTCACCCAGAGAGTGGATGACACTGGAATAGGCTCCCCAGGGAAGAGGTCATGGCACCAAGCCTGCCAGAGTTCAAGAAGGGCTTGAACAATACCCTCTGACACATGGTGTGATTCTTGGTGCAGTCCTTTGAAGGGCCAGGAGTTGAACTTCGATGATCTGTGTGGGTCCATCCAATTAAGAATATTCTATGATTACACACTATCAGTATATATGCTAGTTCTGGATAGTAATTTTTCCTTTCGAAGACTACTATTGCCTGTAATAGATTAATGCATAAGGTTTTTCTCTACTACAAATTAATTCTTAAAGGTATCAAGTTCTTTATTTCTTTGCTTAACTATATATAAATTTCATCAGATAACAGCTCATCTATTCTGTTATAAACACTGAAGGTTGCTTCCAGCTTCCTGAAGGCAAACCTCACTTATAATGGCTATGTTTTAATTTGCTATCTGGTTTCATTTTTCAGTACAGACAGCCAAACAGTTTCTAATTTGCACTGAAAGTTTCCACATTGGCTTTATGTAATATTATTAATCTGCACTTTCTTTTTCATCACTAGTTTATAGCATGCTGTGGCAATGCTTATTATCCTCATAGACAAGCTGAAAAAGTCAACAAAGTGGACAGGGAGGTGGATTGAATGCTCCCTGAATTGCCAGGCCACACAGACACCAGCACAAAGTCCACCTTGCAGGCCCATCACCAGTGGTGTGCCTCAGGGTGTGACACTGGGGCCCATATGGTTTAATAACTTCATCAGTGTCCTGAACAACAGGGCAGCGTGTGTATTCTTTCTTCACAGCTGATGACTTGGGGCCAGAAATACACACCTGTCCTGACAAATCACCTCCCAGAAATACAGCAGGAGAGAATTCTTACTGCACCAGTTTACCTTGTTTTGGTAGCCTGCAGATCATTGCACCCACAGTGTCTCAACAGATCTAAAAAGCACCTACAACTCTCTGCTAGTGATGTCATTAAAACTTAGCTTGCCTTTTTTTGTTCTTTTTCAGGTTTTTTTGCTGTGGGAAATATTGAAAGGCTAAAGGCTACCAGGGTTATTTCTTAGTAGGAACATATGATTTACTGCCAGTTTTAGAAAGAAGAGCATGAATATGTGTAAAAGGGTGTTAATGTTGGTAAATGTTTCGTAAGCAATCCAACAGAAAATATTTTCCAGTGTCCATCATGTACATTAACAGAAATGTCACATTTTGAGTAAGTGCCTTCTCTTGCATTCACAGAGCATCATGTCTTTACCTTGGTGACTCTGGTCACCAAGCTGAGTGAATCTGATCTCAGTTTCAATTTACAGACAGTGGCGTATTTATTTAATTTACTTCTATATAGCACAGCAGCACATTATGTTATTGTGCACCACTCAGTGGTGTGATAATGACCTTCAAACCACTATAACTGTTAAAACCACAGTATTAACTGTAAGCAGGACTTAAAAAGCAATCATCAAATGAGAAATGTGCAAAATCATAGCATCTGGCAGGGGGTCATAATAAATGAATGAAAATTCTATAATAGGCATCTTGCTTTTGAAAGGCTAACTTAGAGTCAGCTTTCTATGAGCAGGAGCAACTTGTGTCAAAGTTACGTGCAGAAAGAAGGATGATGGCAGCCTTTGGCATCTCTTCTATTACAAATGATGTTCAGTGTTCAGGTCAGTTTATAGTACACTAATAATGACTGCCTGTCATAGTGGAAAATGAAATAAAGTGGAGGCCAATGGTGCTTTCAGTTCTCAGAGGTATGGAACTGAAGCCACAGAAGGACAGAAGCACTTCGCTGTGTCTCATAAGGCTCTCTCTAGCCTTTCTCATTTGAAATCTATAACCCTGAGATAAATGTGTAGGCTCTCTCTGATACACTGTAAAGTATTCACAGATCACAGCAAGCAGAGATTTTACAGAAAGTAGCACACAGGGAGTTCATGAACATTACTGAACAACCCATCCAAACAACTGCTCAGATAGCTGGAATTGTTTGTTTTTTCCGAAGGCCTGCACTTCAGCCAGAAAAGCAGACCAATTTCATACTAGTAAAATAGGGATTACATGAGTATTTTCTGGTGTAAGTCTAGAACAGGTTTTCAACAGCCAATAACAAAGCTGTTCCTCAGCATCTTCTTCCCTGTGACAAACTTGAGAATAATATCATTCACTGTACAAAATATCTGCAGAGGAAGAAACCCACTTTTCATCAGTATACTACCTAATTTCTAATCTAAGATAAATTGCTCAATGCAAAACAAGTCTTTAACAACTATTTTCCCTTTCTTATAACCATAAGGAGACACACTGATCAATGATTAAATCAGCAACCAAAACAAGGTTTATCCTAACACTAACCTGTGGAGAAAATTTCATTGTGAATAGGCAGTTGTCTCCAGGTTGCCTGCTAAAACCCATTCTGAAAAACACAGGGGAAAAAATCCCCAATGCACTTGTAAAATCCCTCTCTTCTATCACTGCAGGAAAGGCTTTGGATATTACATAATATTAAAAAATATGAAAATCATATTTAGTCACCTCACTATCTCCACTGCTGCCATAATTTTTTAATTCTTTCCACAGATTAATCATTAAAATTTTTCCCCACCTTGTTCCTTGTTCTCAAATTATCTCATTGTTTTCTTTTATTCTGCATTTTTTTTTTACTTATAGGAACGTATAAAAGTGGTAATTTCGCATGTATTTGTGTGATTTAATCTGACATGAAATGAATTTTTTAAAAATTTAATTAAACACAAGTTCAAAGAGGACTCCTTTATTATTTTATTCATTTCTCTGCCAGCCACATACTGCAGTTTAAATGATAGATCTTATGTAACTAATTTGACACAGAAAAGGCTGCTACATCCACAAAGATCCAATTACTTCTCAGGTTGAGAAGATGCAGTGGCCATGCTAAGATATGAAATGTGTACAGAGATATGAAAGATGTACAAGAGAAGAGATGCAACCTCTTCCAGGAAGTAGGGGCGATAGGCAGAAAATCATGCCTTAAAACCAGGCAGGAAAAGATATTTTATACTACATCAAGTTGTATCCTGGAAGCAAGGCAGGCTTTCTAACTCCTGACTTCTTTTGCTCTGTATTCTCTTCTTAGTCATCATCAACCCATCCCACCATCATCATTGACTCAAGAATGAACCACATTATTAATCAAAATGTTTACAATTTTTTCCCTGCATACAACATTTTATCACATTGTGAGGATTTTCCAAACTCTTTCTGCTTTCATTCTTTTATACAGAGATAACTGCCACAAATAGCAATTCCCTTTGGGATTTACTGGAGTATTACTTTACTTGCAATCATTTTGAATGTTACAGAGGAAATATAAATGCAGTCTTTGAAATGTAACACAAGCTACAGTCAGGATCCATTCCAGTTAAGTTCTTTCATTATTTTTATTGTGTTTGCAGCCACTGTTCTCTTGAATATTTCTCCTCAGCTCTAAGTTCTTTGAGTTATTTTAAAAATATCCTAAAGTTCTAATACTCTGAATTGTGAATTCACTTAGCTTTGAAATAGCAATTTTTTTCACAGAAAATAAATAATAAAAAATATCCAGGTGTATAATACTTATGTTTCCAGATTTCCATTTGAGTTTTTAGTATTGCATTTCTTATACTACAGTAATAATCATTTTCTGCACTGCAACAGTGAACTTTAATTTCATTACCACCAATTGCTGATCATTATAGTATGTAAGACCCTTGCATTCTCCTAGGAACTTTTCTTTGCCATTGCTATGATGTGTTTCAGCAGTTGAAAGGTTTTTACACTTCAATGAGCTTTTTTTCCTGTTCTCATCTTGCCTTATAAATAGATACATGTATTACTTTCACTATTTTACCTTTATAAATAAGTTAATTGCAGTCATAATTTGAAATCTTAGCTCACTGTGTTCTTTGCCAAGAAGTTAACACAAAAAACCCTTCTACATACATAACATAACACTTGGAGGTGCTCATCCTCCATAACTACTCCAGAAACTTATGGAAGCAAACAATTTAAATAGAAATGTCTAAAAGCATAAAGAATTGGACTGATATATGCACCTATGTGAAAAGTCTCTCACAGATGACACAAAACTAGGAGGAGTGTCTGAGTCACCAGCTGTTTTTGTTGTCATTCAGTGGCATGAAAACAGGATGGAAAATTTCACAAGGAAGGATATCATGAAGTTCAGCAAAAGGGAAATGCCAATTTCTGCACCTGGGGAGGAAGAATGTCTATGAACCAGCAAGGGCTGTAGGAAGCAGCTCTGCAGAAAAGGGCCTGGGGTTCCTGGTGTACATCAAGCTGACTAAGAACCAGCAATGTGTTCTTATTACAAAGAAACTTCTTGGACCCCATTTGGAAGGATTGCCAGTGGGTCAAGGGATAAGATCTTTGCCCTCTGCTCAGTCTGGGTGGGAGACATTTGGAGTGCTGTGTCCAGTACTGAAACACAAAAGTGATAAAGACTTGGAGCACCTCTCCTATGAGGGGAGGCTGAGAAAGGTCAAATTGTTCAGTATGGAGAAGAGAAGGTGCTCATTAATAAGAGGGTGGAATCTCATTAGTGTATGTAAAAATGTGATGGATATAATGAAGAATATGAATCCAGACTCAGTGGTGCTCAGTTATCAAGACAAGAGGCAATGGGTACAAACTGAAATAAAGAAAAACACAATCTCCAGAGAGATTTTGGAGTCTCAACTCTTGCAGACACTAAAAGCAGGACAGTGTCTGAGCAACCTGTTCTAGGCCACCCTGCTTTGAACAAGGGGAATGAACTATTCAATCCAGTGATTCAGTCCTTTTTCCAAACATACCTTAGCTTAATTCTTTATTTAGGCAAATACAATGCTTTGACTACCTCAAGCAACTTTTGATGTCCATCTGAAATAGTTTCTGGACCTCACTTGTGTTTCATTTAGACATAGGTTCTGATGTGAACAGGTTTTGTGGGATTTCAGGTCACGTGTAGAAAGAACATTTAGTCTTTTGGGAGCATTTGCATCAAAACCAAGTTCCAGATCACTTCAGCTCTAGATCAGCTTTGTTGTAGTATTTAAATTTCATCCCTGTTTGAATGTATAACTTAATTTTCCTAACCAATGGAGCCAAAGAATAAAAAAAACCCTGAAGTACAATTCTTTGGCCCTTAGGGCCTTAGATCCCTTAAACTTAGTTCCCTTAGGACCTAATGGCAACTAAAATCAGAGATTGAGACACATCCCCCAACAGTAAAGATTAGAGAGTCTTGTCAGCTTAGCAGAACATTGGATCCAGCCCTATTTTGATGAACATCCTCATAATTATACAGTTATTATAAAAATACAGACATGCTACATTATATCAGGATCAGGGGACTGGAGAACTTCTTATGTGAGGACATGCAGAGAGAATTGGGGTCATTTAGCCTAGACAGGAGAAGGCCTCAGGGAGACCTTACATAAGCCTTCCAGTACTTACAGGGGACTCTGTATTATGAAGTGTGGTGGCAGGACAATAAGTAACAGCTTTTACCTGAAAGAAGATAAATATAAAATAGATATTAGGCAGAAATTATGTACTCAGAGGGTAATGAGATGCTGGCACATGTTGCCCAGAGAGGTTGTGGATGCCACATTACTGAAAGGGCTCAAGACCAGGGTGGATGGGTTCTTAAAAAACCTGGGCTAGTGGGTAGCATCTCTGTCCATGGCAGGGGCATTGTTACTAGGTATCTTTAAGGTCCCTTCCAACCCAAACTATTCTATGATTATATTATATTCAGAATATTATCTTCAGGTTTATATTCAAACAAAATTGGAACCTTAAGTATGAAAATGATATTTGAAAGGGGAAAATAGTAAAAGTGTCTTCCTGGTTGTTACAAGAGAAATAGGTGTTTTAGGACCTGATGCATCTGATATATTTCCAATGTTTACTTTAGCTACAGGTGAATCACACCCTAAAATATTTGTTTCTCACCACAAACTATAAAGTAAGGCTCAATGATAAGCTCAGATATAGGTGTCTATATTCAAAATTTCTGACTAAAAATCAGATACCCAAATGTCCAGGAAAAGCATATATTAAAAAAAAAATCTCTCCTCTATTTGGTATATTCTTAGTGTAGGCAGCACAGAATTAGGACCCTTAATGAAACGGATATAAAGAGAAGAACATTGTATAGAGATCACTGCTTATTGATTCATTTAGGAGAAGAAAAACAGAATCTGGAAAACTCCCCGAATTATACATCTGTTCTTTTTAATTTACTGCTCAGAGGAAGGGACAGACCAAAGAACAGGTGAAAATTCATATATTTATTATCAACTGATGTGCTCTCTATTGAAAATATTTAAATGATCCTTTCTGATCATTTAAAGAGCAGACTTTGGCCTGCTCAAGAGTCTGGTTCAAAGTGCACCCTGGGAAACAGCCCTTGGGAAAAAAGGGGTCCAAGAGGGATGGACATACTTCAAAAAGGATGTATTGAAGGCACAGGAGCAGTTGTCCCGGTGTGCCGTAAGGTTAGCCAGTGGGGAAGGGGGACAGCCTGTCTGAACAGGGAAACTTTGCAGGAAATTATGAAAAAAAAGAGTTTACCAAATCTTGAAAAAAGGGCAGGCTACTCAAGCAGAGTTCAGTAATATAGTCAGGTCATGTAGGAGGAAAATTAGAGAGACAAAGGCACAATTTGAATTAAATCTGGCCACTTCTGTCAGGGATAGCAAAGAGTGATTCTAGAAATACATCAACAGCAAAAGGAAGGGCAAGGAAGGGCAAGGAAAACCTTCATTCCTTGTTGAACATGGGAGGGAACAGAGTGACTCAATATGAGGAAAAAGCTGAGGAACCTAACACCTTCTTTGCCTCAGTTTTCAATAGTAGACAGGTTGTCCTCAGGACAACTGGCCTCTAGAGCTGATAGATAGAGATAAGAAGCCAAATAGCCCCCCTGAAATCCAAGAGGAAATGGTTAGTGATCTGCTTAGCCGCTTGGATCCGCACAAGTCTATAGGACCAGATGGGATCCATCCCAGAGTGATGAGGGAGCTGGCAGAAGAGGTCGCCAAGCCTCTCTCCATCATTTACTGACAGTCCTGGCTCACTGGGGAGGTCCCAGATGATTGGAAGTTGGTGAATGTCGCACCAATCCACACAAAGGGCTGCAAAGAGGACCCAGGAAGCTACAGGCCTGCCAGCCTGATCTCAGT
>NW_008655775.1:0-11162 GCF_000695815.1 Acanthisitta chloris
CCGCCCGTCCCCTGCCCCAGAGCCCCCGCATCCTGTCTGCATCCTCTGTGCATCCCGTCTGCATCCCGCCCGTCCCCTGCCCCAGAGCCCCCGCATCCTGTCTGCATCCTCTGTGCATCCCGTCTGCATCCCGCCCGTCCCCTGCCCCAGAGCCCCCAGCCGAAGCCGGGACTGGGGCCCGCCCCCGCCCCCGGAGCCCCCAGCCGAAGCGGGGAGTGGGGGGGTCCTACCCCACCTGGCTGTGAAATGCCCCTGCCCCACTCCAAGGCTGCCCCACAGTCACCTCTCATCACCTGCCTCCTCTGGACCCTTAATGCCAGTGAGGAGTGAACTGGGAGCACTGGTGGCAGCAGCCCGCTCCGCCCAGGGTAGGGCAGCTCTTTCGGAGCCGACATCCCTGGCAGGCACGTGTGTACCGGGGAAAGAGCAGATTTGGGGGTTTGCTTTGCTTTTCAGGGCAGCGTGGGGAGAACAGATGAGTCAGTAGGGCTGTAGTGGCCAAAGCACAGCTGCTCCCAGAGCTGCCTGATCCTACTCCCGGCCGCGTGGGGAGGATCCACCGCGGCTCCTGTCGGGATGGAGGTGTACAGAGCCCGGCCATGAGGAGCTTTATTGTGATGAAGGCATGTGAAACCCATTCTGTTGTGATAACACCTGCATAGCTCTGCTGCGAGTGAGTGTCAGGGAGCGGAGCAAAACTTGTCTGGCTCAAAACACTCGGGAAAACGGTGGGGGAACAGGTCGAGCTCTGTGTAGGTGGAGGCAGTGGCTGCTCCTCACTCCCCTCCCCCTCAGCCCCTTGAGCCTTAGCAGGTAAATGCAGGTCTGCTCTGGAATGGCCTCGGTGACCATATGGCTCTGGTGTGAGCCCCGAGATGGTGGCAGTGACCACATGGCCTTGCTGCCAGCCCCGAGAGGGATGCCTTAGTTCCTGGCTCTGCCTAAAACACAGGCACAAGTGGGAGCTCACACTGGGACGGATCCCGGGCGAGGGGAAGGGATGAAAAGACAACGAGATGTGTGTCACACGTGCGCCCCACTGCCCTGGGTTGGAAGCTGATGGGACCACGCTGGATCCACGGGTGGTGACTATCTACCTCTTTTTCTCTCTTACCCTTCTCTTTTCTGTTTTTCTCTCTACTTTTCTCCTTTGTAGCATATTAAGCTACAGAGCCGCACTGAGCAGTATCCCCTTAATGACTCTCTAAGTGCCGTGATCAGTGCCCAGCTAAGGGCTTTGTCCTCTCAAGCTGTGCTGAGTTAAAGTTTGCACTGCGTTTGAATGCTGTGAAGTTTACTGACTTTGCTAAATGCATTATTCCTCATGGGTGACCCAAAGTTTATGAGTAAAAATTATTTCTTCTTGAACCTCCTCAGAATTGTTTTTCTCCCGTGCACTGCCCAGAGTAATTCAAAATTACCTTCCCCTCTACCCGCCTTGCAGACTGGGGTGTTACAGAGAGTTCCATTGGGATGAAGGTGTGCAGAACCCTCTGAGAGGGAGTTTGATGGGGATGAAGGTATGCAGAGCCCTCTGAGAGGGCGTTTGATGGGGATGAAGGTATGCAGAGCCCTCTGCGAGGGAGTTTGATGGGGATGAAGGTGTGCAGAGCCCTGCCCTGAGGTATGTGGGGTCTGGGCTGTCCACTTCCCTCTGCTGGGGTGAGCAGTGGGCTCTGGGTGGCCACTGTGCCCAGGCTGGTGCAGTCAGTGCTCCGGGGAGGGCTGGAGGCTTTGTGGTGCTGTGTTAGCTAGGGTGCTTGGATGAAGAGCTGTAGTGAAGATGAATTTTCTTTCTAGAGTCAGTTCTTGATGGTCGACTTCTGGACTGCTTGCCAGGAGAGCCTCTTGGAGTTTGATCCTTCTACAATGCCTGATGAATGAGGGGGTTTTCTGTAGGACCTGAAACAAACCTTTGATGCCCTGTAGCCCTTCCAGACCTTGGTTCCTCCTGTGTGCTCACGGTGAGATGAGACAAAATTAAACAAGTGTGTTTTTCATCTTGTTTCCAGAAGTAGTTACTAGATTTGAGGGATTGGTTATCTGATCCAGCATGACAGATGGATGCAATGTTTTTGTCTATGACTAAACCTATAGAGGTTACATAAATAACTTCAAGGTGAATGTTCTGATTCCATTGTAAATGTGTTTACATGTAGGAGTGTATATTTTTTAAATATCTCTGATTATCCTCTACCAGAAATGGCTTGAAAATCTTTCTCTTTTTGCACCTGTCTCCTGACTTTTCTGAGTGACTCTTGCTAACATGGCTGTGAGTTTAGCCTGTAGTCCACAAACTGAGACTTTCTGGGGGGCAGCTCCAAACTGATTCAAGCCTGTTGTCTGTAGAGGTCCAGGAGAACTCTGAGTGCCAACAGTGATGCTTGCTGTCCCAGCTGGTGGCTGGCTTAGGGTGGGAGGCTGAGTCATAGGGTGGCATGTTCCTTTCCTTGGCTGGCAGAGCCTGTTATCTGGTACTCAGTTCTCCGGTGCAAAGAGCTCTGTTTACCAATGGAGCTTGTTTAAGGTATTCAAATGCTGCTTAAATGCCTCAAGTGAAGATACAGCTTTGCATACACTGAAAGTACCTGGAGCTTATTTGGTAAGTACTGCCAACATCCTGGTTAGCAGTCCAGTCTGAGCAACAGCAGGTTTCTTCCTATGGGGTTTTGTTTTACCTAACTGTGGACCTATTTTAAGCATTTGACTCCTATATTATATTTCTCTGCACTTCTATTATGTCTTTTCCTGGTAATACACTGTGACATTTCTGCTGCTGTCTGAACTTACGGACTATAGCTAGAGGCTGGATGTGAAGCTATGTGCTTCTGAGTACTGGCATGTGTTCAGCAGTAGGCCAGTAGGAAATTTCCTGGAAGGAAATCCTGGGCTGCTGTTGTCTGCTTTAATGAGCAAAGGTATCTGCTAAGACCCCTGCTGAAAGCAACCTACCCTAAAGCGTGGTTCAACAATGAAGTGCTCCTGGGATAAACTGCAGACCTCCAGAATCACTGGAGCAGTTCTTAGCCTGCTAAAGATCCTCTCTAATGCCAATGGACTGCAATTGCTGTATGCCAACTGCATTTCTGCAGAGGGAGGAGTGTCTTGGGGATCTTAAATGTCCTTATTAAGAGGTTCCCAGGCTGACTTCTGGGAGCAGTTTCTGCCATTGCCTTTTCTTGTAAACAACCACCTAAGCTGCTTGGTGGTTCAGTTGTATTGCACTCTGAGCTAATTTATAAACAAATACCAGTTGAAATACAAGCAAGAATTTTTAACTGTTTATAAAATAGTTTGCCTGTGAAATCAGTTTCTATATAAAGTTTTTACATAGATTATTGTGATGTTGATGTCACAGGACATCACTGAAGATCTTTACAGGAGTCATTAACAAGTCTTGACTGCTCATATTAAATGGCTGCATTTAGCCCTAAGGAAGGATAGGTTTTTTAACAGCTAATTGGGCTGTCAATATGGTAGATAGGTTGTGGTTTGTATGTTTGGATTTTGTTTGTTTCCCTCCTGAGTGAGTGTCCAAAACCAGCCAGTGATACTGGATGGGGCAGAAGAACTGTTCAAGAGAGGTGTCATGTTGGCCACCAATGATTTATAGTAGACTAGGATATGAGTTTCCTTCGGTGGTGGACAGAGTAAGCTCTATGCCCAAGACAGTCATAATAAATTGTAAACTCAACTCCAGCCTTTTAAAGGAAATACAGCATTAAAAGGAAGAAACAAACAAAATCCCAACCAAAACTCACAGTTCCCATAGCTATAAAGAGCATGGTGAAGATAAAAACCTGATGCTGCAATCTGCTGTGGACAAGAGCAGGGTGGACAATTTGTTTGTGCATGTTGTGGTGTACTTTTGAGGGTAGCAGGTGCCATTTTGATCTCAGACTTACTCTGCAAAAGCAGACATTATTAAACATTATTAAACATTATTAAGCTGGCCTATATTTCTCCCATGCAAAACTAGTTAAGTTTTGGGCTCTCCTGAATGTCCACATGGCAGATGTCTATGCCTTGGAGCCATTTCTGGTGGAAGGTTTTATAAAAGCCAACTGCACAACTCCAAACTATTTCCCACACACTTGAGGGGGATTAGCTAATACTTCAGCGATGAAGAACAATGTTGTCATATTATTGGCAGAGTAAGCCTTGGACTGGAAAATCCATTGAGCAAGGATATTATTGGTTCCTGGCTCTGCTATATGGCTTCATGGGTGCTCTTAGGCAATGATTGGTCCTAAGAGGGGATCCAAAAAGTATTTGTACACTATGGAGATACAGCTCCAGTCCTCAAGACCTGTGCTTAGCTTCTGCCTGGTCCTTGAGATCCTGATAAAAAGTGGCCTGTGGCTGGAAAGTTTCCTGAAAGTGTGTTCAAACTCTTCATGCTAAGAAACACCTGCTTTCACCATGCTGAGCAGCTTTGTGCTGAGCCCCAGCATAAGGAGCCTAAAAAAGTGAACCAGTTCTAGTCCTTGTACAAAGTCTTACCCATATCGAGCAGCAACTGAAAGAAGGGTGGCATGAAAAGTGGCTGACTAAGCACGCAGTATTCTGGGAACTGGATTTTGCACGGATAAGATAGGAAACAGCAGGAGGGGAGTTACCACTTTACACTGTAGGACTTGTGAACCAGAGCAGGTGTCCCAGGAGCTGAGCCCTAAGCCAGGGGACCCCCTGGAGTAGTGGGGCTCCTTGCCTGCTGATGAGCTTTCAGAGTTTAGCACCTTTGATTCTATCTCCACAACCTCCTTTATGTCCCTGCTGGGATCCAATGTGACCTGTTAACCCAGAATTTTGGTACTTCAGAGCTAAAAGTGACTTTCCAAATACTGGCTTTCACACAGGTTTCTGGGCTGTATGAGCTGTGTGTCACAGGATATAGCAGCAAGTGAACCACTACTGGTGCCAATAATAAAATGAGAAGCAACATGCACCCAGTGGTAAAGATGAACCAGTTTTGCAGACTAGTTGTATGCCTGTGGAGGTTATGTGTGGAGCCAGCCAAGAGCATGGAAAATCAGGTGTTTGGAGGAGTAGCAGTTGTTAGGGTACTAACATCAGCAGAAGCCTTAAAACAGACATTAGAGATGTTCACAGAAAAGGTCTGTGAGAAGTCTGCTCTCTGTGAAGCAGACTGGTCCAGCTGACTCGTGCCAGCTCCCTTCTACCTCCTATCATCTGTGAGTTGCTTTAGCTCCATAGTTTGTGTCGGCTGTTTTTGACATTTTTCATGCTGGGAACTCCTCAACTCGTGGTGGCCAGAGGTTAACTCAGCTGAGAGCTGGCTTCCACTGAAATGTGCCTACTTTCTCAAGACTAGGTTTGTGCTTTTAACAGATGTCTAATTCTCTTTTCCCTCTAGGCCGAGGAGGTTAATTGGAGGAAAGTGACTGTACATCGGGCCCAAGAGCCTCCTACAGAGATACTTGGCACAAATAAATCAGCCTATTTTTGATGAATAACAAGGCCCCAAAGGCTCTAGTTCTTGCTGCCTGCACAAATTGCAGGTATAAATTTCACAGCTGATCACAGGGACTCCAGAATTCAATTAACTCTCAGCTCATTTAAAAAAAAAATGCTGCCTGCCTATTTAATTATGAGTGTCACTGATACTACACATGCTGTTCAGGAAAACTCCAATTAATAAAGCATTGTATCATTAATATGAGTGACAGCATGAAGCCTGTGACTCTCTGAGGAGTCTGTCTTGACCCTCTGCAATGACAGACTTGGGATTTATTGGAAAGGGGAATCCTTTTCTTCTGGTTTGGGTAATGCTGAGGGAGCTGTGAGATTGTCTCCATGCTTTGCAGGTGATTCTGGTTGCCCTGTTTTGGGTGGCAGTTGGGTTGTAATCTAGTGCTGGGCACTGCTGATTTATTTAGACCTTCTGGTACTCTGGTAACCCTCTAGAGTCTCTGATTGTGGGGATGGGGCTGTACAGAGACACGTGGGACAAGAATCTGCAGAGATTAACATGTGTAAGGCACCATGAGAAGAAGACAGAACATTCTTCTTGCGCTGCCTTTACCACATTAAAGCGCCTTTCACTGCCAGGAAGGGTGTTAACCAAAGCTGTACAAATAACCACGTCTCTGCAGAATGTTTCATTTTCAAGTGTTCTTGATTTAAATTTAGCTCACTCTCAAAGATGTATCAATAAACAGACAGGTTTCATTTTGACTTTCTAACGTGTCTTTCATTTTAAGCCTAAACCGATCTGATCTGGTAATTCCATGCTTGTGCCCATGCTGCTTCTTTCTTGAATTCACACCTTTGCAGGTTGTCTTATTGCAAATGGTCTCCGGTATTTGCAGCTACGTCCTCACACTTTAGGAGCGAGTCTGGGCCAAATGACTTATCACAACTGGAGTATCAGAATGGTGCATGAATGGTACTTGGCCTTTTCTGCCCAAACTGTGTCTCTCCTTCCTTAGTCGCTATGTGTAATCCATGAGGATGACAGTCTAGCATTTTTTTGCTCATTCTTTAGACCGTGTCCAGTTTGTACCTCAGCTTTCTGAATAATACTGATTTCTGCTTTCTCTTCACGCTATTACTTTTTTCTTCCCTGAGCAGCTCAGTTCCTGACTACAGCAATCTTCTTTCCAGTAGTGGCTAAAACAATCTCGCTGCTCTAGCCAGAGGCAGATGTCACCCCAGATTAGATGTCATGGCTCCATCTCTGGTGGAGAGGGAGCTCCAGTTCCCTGCATCTTCCTGGGATTTCCACCGCAGTCACCAGTGCATTCAGGAAATCTGTGTCCAGATGCGGTTGCAAAAACTTGGTAGTCACTTTGATTGACTCAGTTTTCCTCATTCCTTCCATGAACTGCTTGCCTTGTCTCCCGTGTTCTGCATGCTGCTGTTCCCTGTTTTTGGTCAGAGCTGCAGTGTTCACTGCCTGTTTGCCACATTTAAGTAGAATGTCTTCACCGTTTGCTTTTGGGCACAGGCTTGTCATCCAAGAAATGCCTGCAGGACCACCTCTCTTGTCCATAGTGTTATCTTAAAACCAAAACCAGAAGAGAAGCTTTCCCACTCTCCTGCATGCCTCTGCATTTCTGGTCCATCTCTAGCAGCTACTTGAGTGCTAGGAGAGGGAGTGGGTGTTTTGGTCGAGTTTATTTTTGCACATGAGTGGCTGCACAAGCCTTAGAGCTGTTCAAGGGTTGTAGTTAGACCAGCACTTCTGACACTAGCGAGAGTTCAGATTTAAACCCATTCTTGAGTTGATGCAATCTGTGAATAAGTGGCTGCTATCCTGGGACTGCTCCTTTCATGCCTCCCACTTTCATTTTGTACTTTGTTCTCCTGTTGCCTCATCTTTAGCTGAAATAACCTCTGTCCTGGACCTGGAGCTACCTATCTGTCTCGGACTTGTACAGCCTGAGGCTTAACCGGACTCTTACTGATGTCATGTGGCCTTGGCACTGCTAAACCACAGTTCTTGGATTTGAACTCTGTTGCAAGCCTGTGCTGTCAGTAGGGCTGCACTTGGCTGTGATCAAACTCTCCTGGGACTCGGGAGAAAACTGTGTTAAGCAACTGTAACCCACTTGAATCAGCAGGGCATGGTAGTTGCTGCTACAGACCTTGAGTGGCAACTTCTGTTTCTCCTGCTCCAGCTGTGCGAACCCTGGAGATCACTGACCCTACTCTTACTTTCTCAGCTAGGACCTGGTGGCTGTATCACCATGCTCCACTTTCTTGGAGAAAGAGTCCGAGAGTTGATGGAGACAAGGGGGTTGGATGCTTCCTGTGGAAAGGCTGAGGTTGTTCTTGGTTTCATCCCCTATAGGCTTTCATCTGCAAAATAAGAATAGCACTGTAAGCCTCATGAACGTGTGAACTTTAATTGTGAATAGTGAGCATAGTATGTACAGCAGTTGTCAGTGACTTAGGAAAATTGAGCTGAAGTCCTTGTTTTGACAGAAGTGTGATATTTAGGTTGCTCTATGGGAGGTTTTTCCAACTCTAGAACCTGTTCAAACTGTTTTGCAAAGTTTTGATTGTTATAAAATGAAACTGCAATGAAAAAAACAACATGTGGTCGTGCTTCCTGACAAGCTGCAGCTGGGCATGGAGGTTATTGCCATTACTTGTCTTGTATGACTACAAGGCAAAAGCATTGACTTTCCTGCTGTCTGTCATCTTCTGGCTACCCATGCAACTGAAGGACTAGTAAAGGTTGTGGGTCACTATAATCTGTGTCCCTGGAGCAGCACTGAATTAGCTAGTGGATGTTTATCCAGCCTTCCTGCACATCTGTCTTTCTGAAAGCCTTGCTGATCTGCAGTGCAATTACTTGTATTGCTGGAGGGAACGGCAATGTGAGACTGCAGTACAGTGATGTGCAGGTAACAGGACATCCCCACCCCTGCCCAGTGAAAGGCTGAAGCCCTCTGGAATTCCTGCCTCTAGCTTTCCTGGCTTTGAAGTTGGACTCTCACTTGCAAGCCTTGTGAAGGTGTCAACCTCATCCTGAAAGCAGGTTTCCTACACTTAAAAGGCTCCTCCTGGCTTCTTCACACTCCCCTCCCTCCTCTGAAACACTCAAACTCCAGTGCAATTGAAGATGACATCCACACTGACTGTAGCTGTGTCTTGCCCTGGCAAGTAGTGCTGGTCCAGTCTTTGGTGCTAAACGTGGTAGGAGACAAGATGTTACTTCTCAGCTGAGGTTGTTCCCTGACTGGGGTGCCAAGTGCTCCAGCCCCCTCGGCATGACCCTGAGCTGTCTTGTTCCCTGTCTCTGTCAGCCTCAGGGCAGCTTGTTCACTTTGCAAGGCACAGCCCAGAGGCAAAAGGCAGGACTGTTTTATTTGTCCGAGAGTGGAGAAAAAGAAAAAGGTTCTTTGTTCTCTGTGTAATAAGCCTTGGCCCAAGGGAGTTTGTTGTGTCTTTTAGGTAGTAGTGAAATGCTGGTGCAGGGACACCTTGTTTACTTTCTCAGTTTTATTGAATATTAGGTGGGTATTTCACAATAGTGTATTCCCTTCACCTTTTTGTCCTTAGAGGATCTCTAAAACTCTTCCAGTGAGGATGGGGAACACTCCAGGGTGCTCCACATCCATGACACTGCTGTGTACTCCTCTTGTGGAACCTGTGCTACAAGGGATGTGTGGCCGCTCAAGATTTGCAGCCTCCTGTTGGGAAACCTTCCTTGTACAGTGTGTGGGAGTACTTGGCTCAGCAGGGAAGCAACACCTGCAGCATCCCAGGATTTACTAGTTCTCAGCACTCAATAGAATACTTAGCCCTGGCTTTAAGGCAGCAACAGTAAACAAGCTATACCAAGATCAGGTTGTACCCTTTGACAGGCTGGGAGAAGGAGATACATGCTCCACACTCAGGTGCTTTTTTCCATTGGCTTGATGCTATTTCCTGCTCCAGATGTAATCTAAATAACATCAGCTCTGACTATTACTGACAAGTTCCACCAGAGCAACTCCTGGGTGCCTACATGTATGACAACAGCTGATTACAGTTTAATAAGCTAGGCTTGAGCTAGTCCCAGAAACCTGGCATTCTGTTTTGGTTTGGCGTCAATACGGAGACTGATCTGAACCTGGAAGATAGAAATTCAAAATCTTCCTAAATCTTCTGCTCTTGTGTTGAGACTGATCTCCAGGTATTTGCTTTTATTTTCAGCACTGGGTTCCTATCCCAGCCTGAAATCAGAAGGTTTGAGTGGCTTAAGTGTGTGGTTGAAGCCTGATCTCTGTGTTCCCTGAGTAGCTGCACATTCAGGCTGTGCATATATTTTTTTTCTTTACATATCTGCTTATTCTAATTAGGATCACCCTCTAGATGAACTAGAACTGACTTGAGTACTGGCTCAAACTGTGAAGATTTGGGGGTTGAGCTTTGATGAAGTGTGGTGCGTTTCTCTTTAATGTTTCCGCAGCTTTGTGGTATCTGGCTTCAGCTGGGATCAATAGCAAAGGTGCCAAAATAAAGCAGGAGTGGCTGGTTTTGGGCTTTTCCAAGCCTCACAAAAAAAATAGGAAAGTAAGAGGACCTGTTGTTAGCTGGAGTGTTTTCTTACCTCACTGTGTAACAATCTGCCTTGAAGGAATCCAGCGGTCCAGATCAGCACAGAGCATCTTTTTTCTTCTAGCCCCTTTGGGAAGCTCTGTGAGGATAATCAGGGGACTTTATTTGAAATATTCATCTCTGTCTTGGAGGCATTTGGCCTCTTAGATAAACTGCTGAGGAAGGCATACATTAAGACTTCTTTTTTTTTTTTCCTCTTCTCCTTGTCTCTGGAGAGACACTGAAATAGCCACGGAGTCATTCTGCTTTGAAAGAAATGTCACCCATCATGGCTCTCAAGATCCCAGCTCATAGAGATGCTGCTCAGGAGAAACCTAAATAATAGTTGTTGGCATTTGAGAAACATGCATCACTGCATTACTGGAATGTTTGCCAACAAAAATGCCATAAACCCTCAAAAGCAAAGTTACATTTCACTGAATTAAATCATAACAGCATTCCTTGATGGGTAGGAAGCTGACTTTGTTTTGCTGGTTGGTTTTGATCCAATGCTTGTTGTTAAAAAGAGCTTTCAGCTTTTTCACTCACTTTTTCCTGGGCTGTAAGCAGACTTTCCCCCCAGTCCTGGCTGTGCCTTTTCTAGTGTTACCTGAAGAGTGGTGTGTTGGGAAAGTTTGTGAGTTTGTGTGCAAATTATCCTTGATGGACTAAATAATTGAAATGCATCATATTACTCCCTATTCTGCCTTTTTCTAGAGCTTGCTTAACAGTCCCTAAAGACTGCAAATAAATAAATTGTGTCAGGGCCTTATCTTGAACAAACTTGACTTTTCTCCTTTGCAGAAATTGCATACTGTAGTGTCAGCTTTGCAGGGATGACAGAAACCAGAATCCCAAATTACCATGGCTTGTGACTAATTCAAGCATTTCACTGTCAGTTGAAGCTGAATTTCCTCATATTCTAATTAGAAATCTAAGCTGGCTGGAGAATGGGATTGTTTGACTGGAAGCATTGGCAATGCATCTAAATAAGCAGATTTAACATTCTGCTGTTTCCCCCTGTAGAATTTTGTTAGTTATTGGGCTAATATATAGAGGAGGGAAGAATGGAGTGTCTTGCCACAGCTGCAGACATAGGAAGCTAGATC
>NW_008655775.1:11182-18993 GCF_000695815.1 Acanthisitta chloris
CCTCCTGTAAAGTGGGCTGCTGGGGTTTGGAGCTCACAGGCTTGGTCAATGTTCTTACAGAAGGTGGAGTATGTTAGCATCCTGTATCTGAAATGACAATATTAAATAGACTGATTTAGAAATATCTTGTGATGTGAAGCACAAAGGGATGTGGCATCCTCTATATTTATCCCCAAATTTTCTCCTCTGAAGGCTTTTGCATTTCTGTTCAAAAAGGAATGCAAGGCTCTTCATCCACACATACTATGATACCCATGTGAAGGAATATCTAGATACACATAGGAGTTGCTATAGCTTATCAGCAGCAAAGTTGGGGTGAAAACACCAGTCTTCTGGGCATGATGGTTATTTCTGCCAGACACAGTAAAGTGAATATCTGGTTGAATGACACAATATCTGGCTCAGTCATGCTGGTGGTGTTGCAAGCATGTTCTTGAAAGCTGGACTTGGCGCTGCTTGTTACCACCTCACCAACATGACTTTGTGTGCTCTGGATCTTGGCACTACTACTGGAAATAGTGTGGAATAATGCTGCACAACAAAACTTTTATAACCCAGTAAGTGCAGGAGGTGGAAAGGTCTTTAAATGGCTGCTTGAACTTGTCTGGAACAGTCATGAAATTCTGCTTGAAGCCAGAGCAGGGTAAATAGCCTGGGTGTCCCTTTTTCTCTCTCATTCACATATATTTCTGGAGGAGAAAATAATTCAGAAATCTTTCAGACTAAACAAAACTCTCTGACCTCTTGTTATAGCCTTTCTACTCCCCCTTAAAAAAAAAAAAAAGCTAACAATTTGGCTAGGCAATAATTCACAAAAGCTTTTGGCCCTGCCAAAATTGTACACTCCACCCCCTGCTCCCCAAATTCACTCTGCTCTGTTTAGTAGAGTTTGTTGGCAAAGACAGCTTGACTTCATGCTGTGGAGAATATTTGTTTCTTAATAGAAGATGGAGCAGAAGTGGAATTGTGCTGGTTGTGTGTATTTTGCCTTCTCAAGATTAGCCCCAAGCAATTATCTATGGCCTGTGCCAGATAAACACAGCAGAACAATTTTAGCAGTGCCAACAAAAACTCCAGAATGTGCTGCACTCAGGAGTGTAATTTTAGATTCTGTTTTCAAGTAGTATTTCTGTGACATCATTGACTTTACGAAAAATAATACCCCAGGGCTTGTTTTACAAACAGGATGGAGCTTTATGATTTGGCAGCTTTCTGTAGGCCGAAAGACAAATGTTCATCACTTGCAAACCTCTGTATGACAACAGGCTTTGCTTCCTTTCAGCAGTTAAAAGTAATGAGAAAAAGTAAAAACTGATGTGGAAAGGGAGTTGGTAGGCACTCGTCTGCTGCCCTGAGGGCAGGGATGCTCAGATCACCTCCAGGAGAACCTGAGCTGTGTGAAGATTTGTTCTGGGACTGAGAGCACTTCTGGCTAAATCCCTGTGTGCGGAGATGCCCCAGGCAAGATTTGGGAAATACAGTTGTTTCTGCTTGTGCTGCCTGTGGTCTCTGTTCATGACACAGACGTACTCAAATCTGGTGACAGGATGGGAAGGCTCTGCTGGTCCCCTGAGCAGACTCCAGCTGCCTCCTGGAGACCTGTCATTCAGATGCAGCCTGTCTGGTATGTGCTTGAGAGATTTGGATGTAGTGGTGTCACTCCCCGTGTGCCTGGCCCAGAGCTCTACCATCAGGAAATGTTTTGAATTCCTTCACTACTTATTTTCAGGAGTACTCTGATGACTGTAGGACTGGAAGGAACCCCAAGTGACTGTCTGGTTCTTTTCCCACCCTGTGTGGGACCACGTGCGTTTGGTCAATGCTTTGCAGACCTCCAGAGCTGTGCTGCCATGGTCTCTTCTATTCACAAATGTGGTTCTTTCTGGCAGAAAGGGTTTTCTTCATTCCAATCTGCATTTTCCTTCCTTTATTTGTAAGTCCATCACTTCTCTGTTCTGCACACATACTGCAGATAGGATAAGGACTTTCCAGGCTGCAGTAGGCTGTTATGCATTTAACTCTTCTTGGAACTTTATTTTTCTCCTGTCCTTCCTGGTCCTTTCTTTAGACAGAACAGTCTTTCTGGGTACCCCCTCCCCTTCTTTTCTTTTGTAGGTAGTTATTTTAGAAAGCTCTCATAGTATCTGCACCAGAAACTTCCCAGAAAATCCAATGTGAATTAAAGGAAAGATAATGTCTGTATCAGCCTCTTTTTTTTCATTCTGGAAGGATCTGTAACCTCAGCGGGTACCTTTGGGTCTGTGAAATAACTTGTTTCCCTTCAGTATAGATTTTCTTATGGAAAAAAAAAAGTTCTTTAGCTCCAAGGCAAACCATGCTGCAGGTTTCCTTCACCCTGTGCCTCCCAGCACATGCAAGTGGAAAACAGGTTACGTTAACTAGAATGAATCAGTTGTGGCTTGAAGAAGCGATGACACCAACTCTGTTGGCAGCTGGCTGATTCAGCATCCTCTCAGGAATTCAACAAGTTCATAAAATCAGCCAGATTACACAGAAATTACTTTCACAATCAGCTCCAGTGACTGACTCCAGTGGAGTTGCTTCCAGGGGGTGTTGGTACATCTGGCACAGCATGGCTCTTCTGTTGCTCAACCACAATCCTGTTTGGCAAGTTTGGGCACAACAACCATGATCCGAATGAGTTTGTTCATTGTTTGCTGGAGTGGCCAGACGTAGGCATCAGGTTGCCTCTGGTTGTGTGAAGTAATAGCTCTAATCCAGTAAAACACGTGTAACTCATGCTGATTTCCATGAAGTGAATAATCTGCTATGAACGTGAACCCTGTCGGGGAGGGGCTGCATCTTCCCCTGAATGTGTGCAATGGCCAAGAATCTTGGGCACTGTTATAATATAAATAACAGATCCTCATAGTATCATCAGCTCCTAGACTCCCTGGGGGAGCTTTGCATTCTTCTGTAAATATGAGCTTTGTGGGAGAAGTCTGATGCTACACAAGCATGTGAGAATTTCCTTCCCAGTTGGCATGAAAAGACTATAAATCTGTGGAGACACAAGCCCTTCCCCCTACCCATTCCTATAAAATTAATGGGTGTTCAGTTAAGCCAAAACAAAGAGTGGTTTCCCTCAGGCAAAGTTGTCTTTAAAAAAAAAAAAAAAAAAGAAAGGGGCATTTTAGCATACAGATAGAAAACCTTGTTTAAATCCATGTTTAATAATGCAATAAGTGTCCAGGGAAAGGGATTGTATTTCTTGTGCTGCTTTGGGCTTTCAACTTCCTGGGAGTAAAGGTTGGAAAATAAACAAGGGCTGATGCTAATGGAGATTAAGGGTGACCTTGGCCTGTGGGGTGACTTGCATGACCCTATACAGATTGAATTGTTGGATAATGGAGACTTTCAGACTACCTGTGTCAGGCAGGGGGGTCAGCCGTGTCACTTTGACTGCAGTTTTTCTCTCCTTGCTTCCTGCCTCCATGTTGTAGAGATGTTTTAAGGGATAGTGGCAGAGAGCTAATAACAGAAAGTCATTAAAACTTCAGTTCTCCTCTGAAGTCCCTTTGGACCAAGTGTTGGCAAATGCCAGCATGGCAGTGGTTTTTTCTGGTCAAATCCTGAAGAAGGTCATGGGAGGATGGGGAGGTAACCACCTGGTCTGCTCCTTCCTGACAACAGCTGTTGGCATCATCTCAAACTCATCTGACTTTGAATCCTTCGTACCACTAAATTCAGGAGGAGAAACTATATGCATAATTCTTCCTTTCCACTTTACCTGGTTTTATATTCATCAGAGTCTTCGAAGAAAGCAAAAGATGCAGATCTCACTGGTTAGAAACTAGACAAGGCTGGTAGCCTTTGGAACAAAAAAAGGCAATTGAAGAATATTTTAAGTTTGTATCACTGCTTGGCAAACTAGTCAATGAGAGCTGTCTCCAGCTTTGGTAGCAATGTGAAACCTGCAAAATACAACCCACACTGGTAGCTGTGATGCAAAATGCCTGCAAGCATATCTGGATATTGAAATGATGGGAGTTGTGAGCCGTTTTTCACAGTGTGGGTTTGTGTTTAATATCACAAGGAATTTTTTAAGACTTTGTGTAAACTTTGTTTGGTTTTGGAATATCCAGGTCTAAATGGATGTTCTGTTGGAAAGGGGTTTAATTTATTTACTTGTTTTGGGTAGGTAGAGCCTTCCAGGGCTTCAAATACTGCTCAATAATTTACAGCAATGTAGAAATACAAACAGTTTCCTAATAGCACTAAAGGCAGCTTTAGGGCAGGCAGGAGCACGGTGTATGAGGAGGTAACTGCACCCAGAAGATCAGAGGTACAGCTGCATTTTATGCTTGGTAATGCCCTGGGGATGTGGTTATCTCTTGATAACAGAACTCCCCAGGTGTCTCTCTGCCTGGCAAGGGTTGGGGAGGTGCTGGAATACCTCTTCAGTGAGCAGGTTTCCATGCAGAAGATCCTTTTGAGAGTCTTTGGGAACCTGAAGCAGTTTTTTTATGTCTGGAGAGCTGGACGAGAGAGGTCACAGTCCTGGAAAGCCCAGTCTGAACCTGCTGCTTTGCTGTTGTGTGGCTGGGAGAACAACACCGTGGGGGGCTGCCCCATCCTCTTGCCTTCCCTCCCTCCCTCTAGCCTTCTCCCATTTCTCCTGGTTGCAACAGGAGAAGCTTGCCTATTGTGCCTGGAGCGAGACAACTGCATTTTACTTATATGGTTGCCCTCGAGCCATTTCAATTCAAAAATCCTCTCTAGGCAGAGTGTGTGATGATTTTCCTCTCTCTCTCTCCATTTGCTCTGCAGCTGCTCTAAACGCAGCATGCTGCTGGAAGTAGTTGCTGAGAGCAACGTGATACGGCAAGGGTTTCATTTTTGCTGCTGTAACCTTCTGTACCCTGCTATTGATGGAGTTTTGATGTGTTTGACTGGAAGTATGGGATTCTTCACCTTCAGGCACCAGTCCTGCTGGATCCCAAATGTGCTAATGCTCATTTACAGCAACATCAATTGGCACATTGCAACTGAGCTTTGATCCTAGAGCAAGGGCTTATCTGCTAAATGACTGCAAGGGTGTTAGTGTCCCTAAGGGTTAGTCTCAGCATATGTTTGCACAGGGAAAGGGCAGCTATCTGAAAACGTTTTTCAGCATTTTCTTGGATAGGTTAAGAAAGGAGGCAATATTACATACTGCTTTTGGAAGAAAAGGAAACCCTTAAGCTCACAATCTGTAACCCAAGGTTTTTGAAACCTGTTGTATGTTCCCTTTTTAGATAGTTCTGCTCTTGATCCTGAGAGAGGAAGCAAGAGGTAAGGTTGTCTGCCTAATTTTTCTTTTTTTTGTCATCCTCTTGCAGTGAGTTTTTGTGCTAGCCTGCAGACAGAGGGAAGAGCTGGGTGGGTGGTGATGAAACAATCATCACTTAAAACTATTTGCTGATAATGAGTCACTCTTCATGGAGTCCCAATCTGTTCTCCCTTCTGTCAAATACTGAGTGCGGCAAGTCTGCTTGCTTTGCTGCAGAGTTTTAGTGTTGGGGTGTTTTTTTCCTGAAGGATGAATTCTAGCAGTAGGATTTGGTGAGAAGGATGAAAGAATGGAAATGTGTTTGTGGGTGAATATTAATCAAGAAGTGCCTTTTTGTACCAAACCTGAGGATGGACCTACCAGCAGCTCAGATGAGGAGCTGTGAGGGTTATCTACAGTCTGAAGGCTCCATTCTCTATCTGTCAGGAGTCTTGCCAAAACCTCATGGCTGAAAGTAGTGTCTAATGCAGAACCTTCAGGTCAGGTGGTGAGACACAGGGTTTCCCCTGCTGATAGGATGGTATTTAAAAAGAATTGAGAGAATTATTGAAGACAAATCTAGGGATGACCCAGCATAAAGTAAAATAAGGCCTGCGTGCCTGTGTGATCCCAACAGGCACCTAGGCTTTGCCTTTTTTTTGCCTTTTTTTTGCAGTTCCATTGATTTACAGTCAATATCTTGGTAAATGCCATCCAGTGTTTTAAGTTCTGTCTGGCTTGTGTTGTGGTAGGATGGCTGTGATGTCTTCTCTGGTATGGTCCCTGCAGTAATAGGCCAGTTCTGTAGATTTCGATGAAAACTCAATTTTCTTTTAACAAGGTTTAACGGAAAGTTTATTGAACTATTGATAATGGAAAATGCAATAGATACATGTCCCAGAGTTAATAAACTATAAGACATTAAAGCATATGTTGCATGTTTATTACTGTCAAATCCAATTAAGGTTTTAATTAGAAATAAAAAGAATTGGCCATTTAAGCATGGAAAAGTGTGTGCAAAGGAAGGGCTGAACATAGGTGTTGGGTTAGATGGGACTGAAGAGATGAAACCAAGAAGAGAATTAAGAGAGTTCGGTATTTCTTCCAAGAACTGCATGGACCTCTGTTACTGGCCAAGGCATAAGTTCTGTTCAGTAACCTGTTGAGTGAGTTGGGGTCTGGCAGTGAAGTGGACCTGTGCCACATGCTGAAATCATCTCAGAGCCTTCTTTCAACATGTGAATTCATTGTTGCTAATGCCTGTGATACACAGCTCTCCATCTGCCCTGTCACAAATCCAGTGAAACCTTCCACCGGCGTATTACTGCTTTTCAGTTCATCCTGATTGTACTCAGCCCACTTCAAACACAATAATCCTTCTTGCAGATCAGATACACAGTAATCCTCCTTTACAAGTGAGAGCACAATGGGCTTCTGCCGTCAGACATGATGTAATCCTGCTGCATCAGATAGAGAATTTCTTCTCTGCATCATGTGAAACACTGTCCTCTGTCTTCTTGTACTAGACTGCAGTCTTTTTGCATCAGATGACTTTCACATCCATGCACTGTGGTTCTTCTCTAGACGCTAAGCAATAAATTCCCATATTTCCTTGTCATGCTCTGCTACAACTGTGCCCCTAGGAATGGTAGCAGTGGCTGAAATAGGAATCTCTACATTGCATGTGATGTGTTCTTTTGAGTAGGGATGACTCCTGTCTTCTGCTTGTGCACGACTTAGTTTAGTGAGAGACAATAAACCTTGGGTGTTAGGGGAATATACGTACCAGCCGACTACAGGCTCCTTGCTTGCAATTCAAAAATTGTCCAGCCTGTCTTTGAGCTCTGCTAAGAACAGGTGCTGTAGTCTTACCCTAGACACTGTGCAAATGGTTGCTGTGTGGCGTCAAGCAGCTGGCAGCTCCTCCAGCTGCACCTCCTCTCCTCCTGGTAGCTCAGGTCTGTTTGCCTTGTCTTGCACAGACTGTTGTTTTATAATCCTTCTGCTGGGGATGATACAGGAGAGTTGTCTTTGTACGCATGTTCTCTCTAACCTTTCTCTAATCCTTCTTGTGGGTCCTGAGCATTGCAAATCCTCTTCTCTTTAAGTACAGCCTCTGCTAGTTTCTTGATTGGGGAGGGAAGAAGAGGGAGATGCTGTCATGTGGAAGGAAAGCATGTATTCTATTGCTCTCTTAATCCTCCAGTCTGTTAGAAAGCAGCTACACATCCTGCCTGATTGAATACCTGCCTCGTAATTCAATCTAGGGGTTCCGCTGCCATTCATAAATAGATTACACTGCTGTGCTGCGTGTGCTGCGAGGCAGGCTGTGGGCTGAGCGTGGCTTTGTGTATTCCACCAGGCTATACGTAGCGGGGTGTTTTCCCCTCTGCTATAGGGAGGTGGAGCATCTGAGCAAGAAGCTGAGCTGGGGGTGTTAGGGGGCAGGGGTTGTCAAATTTCTTGGCTTTAGGGCTTGCATACCCAAACATTCCCTTTATGTGGCTCAGAGCCACATAATCATAGAATCATAGAATCA
>NW_008655776.1:0-23720 GCF_000695815.1 Acanthisitta chloris
GCGGGCAGCTCGTGGTGCACACGATGCGTTTTTGGGGTTCGGTCCAACCCTCCCGGTGTGCGCAGGAACAGCCTCGTGTGCTGCGTCTGATCTGCTGCGCTGGTTTGTGTCCCTCGAACAGGTTGGACCGCACGGCCGGCCCCGCGCGAGGGCTGCAGGAGCAATCATGACTTCGGACTCTTTCTGTCTGTCTGCCCAGGCAAGGTTCGACTCCAAATGGCTGAAGACAGACCTGCAGGTGAGCACTCGAGGGTCGTTCTGCCGTGTGACCTCTCAGGTGCAGGTGGATGCTTTTAGCCTAAAGAGCTGGCAGGGAGGAGCCTGCAGCGTCGCTCTGGAGATGGTTCAGAGGTTTTTCTGAGAAAGCTGATTTAAAATTGGTCTTGAAGAAACACTGACTTATTTTGAGCTGCGAGTAGATTGCGTTGTCAGTTCAGTCCCTTGTGCTTTGAAACAGGCTGAGCTACATATGTGTGTTATCTCTGCAGTGTCAAAGCCCAGGGCTGAGTATGTGGCATTTCTGCTGGAACAATAAATTCTTCATTTAGGCAGTGGCTAAATGTCTTGCCTGCGTCTGAGCTAACAGCTTTAATGCACAGGAGAACTGAAGTGAAAGGCAATGGAATCTAATTGATATTTTGAAGAAGTCAAATTAGCTTTTACTGCAGCTGTCTGTGTAATGGGCATTGGTTTCATTTACATTTTGTCCTTTTTGAAGGGAGTTAATTTTTTGTCAAGATATGTGGTTGAAATGGGAGTTGTCATTGTTGGAATGTGCCAGTGTTTGGTGAAAGTGTTCTTTTGTCTTGGAAGATGATCTGTTCATTTATTAAAGTTGCATAATACAGAGAGGAGGATACTATTATGTTTCTCTGATTCAAGACTGAGAGTTGAGTGGAAAATACAGAGAAACGGAGTGGTGGGAGTCAGTTACGTTTGTTTTGGATGAAATGGATGACCAGAGTAAGTCCTTGTCTTCTTCCTTTCCCCAGATGTTGCATATAGATACTTTGAATAACCTTTCCAAGCTCCTGCTCAGAAGTATGAAATCCTTGTTGGGATGGGCCAGCCAGTGTTACCCTTTGTTACAGGTTAATACCAGTGCTGCTGAAAATGTTTTTAAAGTTCCTTCTTTGTGACCTTACCCCAGATTTCATGTTCGGAGTCTGAATGTGGGTTCAGCTGTTCTTGTGGTTAGACAAGGATTTTCTCCATGCAGTTGTGACTGGAAAGCAGCCTTTCCCCAGAACTTTACATCAAACCAGCTGAATTGGAATCAGGAGTGACAGATATAGCCTTGGAGGTTACATTATTTAGTAGGCCTTGTGTGTAAATGCTGTAAAGTGACAGGGCTTGCTCTTGATTTGGCTAGATGAGTTCTGTTTTCGTCTGCTGTTCTTACCAAAGTAAAAGTTTGGATCCAAAGTCAGACGTTTTGTCTCATGTGGCAGATAAACACAGTAGAAAACATTTTTGGAGATAAGCACATGAACAGATAGAGAAATGTTTTTGTATTTCCTGGACAGTGGCTTCTAGATTAGATATGTCGGTTCAATGATTGTTGAATATAGGAAAATTTGAGCTGGAAAGGTGACAACCTCTGTTTGTAACAGCTGCTGACTGTGCTTTGCCTGGTTTTCTTCCGTATTACATGGGGTGAAAAATGTGACTGTTCATGTGATTTGTCAGATTTTTCCTCTTATTTGTAGAGCTTTTTTTCCACATCCTTTTTTTTTTCTGTTTATGTAAACTTTTGACAGAAGGGTTTCAGTTGTCATTCAAACCTTTAAGGCTTGTTTTCAGCTGTGTCTATAAATGCAATTGAAATATTTGTCTTTTATGAGACTAGTTAATGTGCTGTAATGATTCCTTTTAATAATAAAAATCTCAATTTGTAGCATATTTCTATGCATAAAAGCACTTATAAGAGTTCTTTATGAGTGATAACAAGTTAGACTGTAATTTCCAGGGTGCTCCTTTTGTTTTCTTCTAATCAAGCTGTAGTCAAAATAATGAGATTAATGAAATAAGGGAACAGTAATCGTTTGTGATCTGCTGGACACAAACATCACTCCTCTGGAATCTGAGCACCAGCCAGGCCTCCTGGGTATAATATAATTTTCTCATTAGGTTGTCTGTTTCTGGAATTACACAGGTTCTCATCACAGAACTCTTAATTGGGTAGATGTGTTCAGTATTTTAAATAATCTGCATGTGAATCTTGAGTTGCATCTTTTTCATGTGTTAGATGGCTGATGTCTTCTGTCAAGTAAAGGGGGTTTGGGCTCTGGGGATTTTTTCCATTACATGGTTGACTATTTTATCTACTGGTTGACTAGCATAGCCTAGCTGCATGTGAATTTTTTTAATAGGTATAAATCCTGTCTCTTAATCCTTTAAGTTCTCTGTGTACTGAATATGCAGATTTCCTACTGTGCATGTTCTTAGTGGCTCAGCTATAGAAGGGCCCTGTTGGTGCTCAAGAGACTGTCAACAGGGATTGAAAAGATGAGCACAGTACTAGGAGAGCGTTGAAGACGACACAGTGAATTTATGGGAATTTATTAAGATGACTGCAAATTATTGTTTGGAATTAGACCCTGAAGCTTTTCACTTTGCACTGCATTTTTAACTTGGCACTGTACAGCAGTCTGGGAATGGGTAGGTGAAAATCTTTGGAGAAACAGAATTATGCTGGGGAATTCTTGCCTTAGGAGACATACAAAGATGGATTAGTCTTTAAAACTAACTTTTGCTGCTGCAAAGTTTGGAGTGTGTAGCTAGAATTGAAAGTAAAATGTTTCCTTTGGTGGCCTAGTAGTCTCCAAAATGTGACTTTTTCCTTGTCACCGTTGCCACAGTTTGCTCTTTAGACTTGATGACTGTGGCAGTTATTGCGGATTAAGCCAGGGAAATCTCCCTGGAAATTATGTTCCTTTTTGCTTTAGTTCAAAATGATGTTGCATTAGTAATGTAATACACTATGTTCTATTACTGTGTGCAGTAGTAAGTCCATAACATAGTGGTATTAATGTAAGAAAAGAATGACACGTGGATGTTGGGATGGGTTGTGTTTAATCACCTGTGATGGCTGGGCCGAGTTTAAATGTTCTGCTCAGTTTGGGGACGTTGCTGCTAAGAGCCAAAGGCAGTGGGGGCTAGCACTGCTGTTCTGCAGAGAATCTCAGAGGCACAAGCCCCTCTGCAGGAGCAGTGAGCCTGCAGGGTGGGGGAACTGTATTTGGCAATATGTGTTTTGCTTATGTTAATCTGTCTGAAACAACAGGAAGCCAAAATACCCTGCAAGGACCCAAGTGCATCCTGTCACTATTCATGTCTCTTTACTAACCTTGTAGTTACTGACCTGTGATTGTATGATTTACAGCTGCTAGGATAATTTTGAAGTGCTCAGAAACATGTTTTACTAAAAATTTAAATTGCCTGGTGGAGCAAAATTGAGATATTCTGTGTTGTCTGAAAAAACACCATCTGTTACATCAGCTAAAAAATTAGGGTAGTTCAGGTGAATATGAGATAATGTCAGTAGGACAATATGTACATATGTACTATGTTCTCCTATGGCATGTATCAAGAGAGGAACATCACTGTTAATGAAATAATCCTGTGAAGTTATAAGCCAAGTGGATTTTAGTACAGGCCATTTTCTCCTGTGTCATGTTTAGCGGAGTTGCTAGGAAAGTTAGGGTATCATTTCAGTTTCCAGTGGATTGATTTAGATTTGATTTAGCACATTTAAAACACCTGACTGTTTATGACTATTGCTAATAGAAACCATTGCATTTATAGCAAAATCTGTGTGTAACAGGAGATTGGGTTTTAATGGCAGTTTCTAAAGAAGAGACCCTTGTATTTTACAAAGGGAAGATCTAAATTGTTTACCTAAACCTAGGTACCCAGTTTGTGGAATCAAACTGTGCTTAAAATAATTCTGATTAAATAGATGGACTGCACTACTAATTTAGAATCTTATGCAGAGACCTTTAATTAGTGATGGATGAATAACTGAAAACTAGGATTGCTGTGAGCTAATGGGATGCATGTGTGTGTTCAAATGGTGTTTAATTATGCTGCTTATTCTGGATCCTGTGGAGAGCTATTGTGCTTAATAGCAGGAGCTAGAATGAAAAACTTTCATTTTCCTGCACTGTGGAGGAAAGACTTCAGGCAACAGGCAAGGGGCAGGAGCTGTCAGTGAGAGGAATATGATGCATTTTCAGCAGTTTTCATTGAGTTCATGGCTGGCAGACTGATTTCTGTCCTTGTCTTTTGCCACAGAGATGAAAGTGAGCATTATAAAATGAAACTGCCACCTTTAAGAGCTGCATTGATTTGAAATCCTTTTGCCCTCCCTGCAGAGTTACGTTTTGATTTGATCCCACTCTGCTCACATTTAGGTCAGTGTCTTTGCTTGTAAGAAGATAGTGTGAATAAGTGATGTCCTGACTATTGAAAGCAAGAAGTTAGTGAAAGTTGCTTTCCGTATTTTGTTGGTTTCCTGTTAATTTCCTGCTTTGTTTTGGTTTTCTGATCAAAAAAATGAAGGATTATTTGGAACTTCTTCTAGCAAACTGCAAACTCTTAGGTTTTTCAAGGAAGTGAAATTTGCAGTAGAGGTTATTTTAATGATGTTAAAAATCAAGTAATGCTGTCTGTCTTAAATAAGTGATTTCCAGAGGGTGGGATGAGCACTCTGTGGTGTGCTAGGTTAGAGAAATGAAATTTAATGTTTGTACAGAACTACTATTCTTCAGATGGAGGAAGTGAGAGGATTTGTCAGTTTGAGGGAGTTACATAGGTTGTCTCTGTGTATGACTCTTGAGTGTTAGAGTTTTCCAGCAGGTGGATGAGTGTTGTTGTGGGGACCCTTCTGGTTTAACCCCAAGTCTGCTGAAGTCATGTGGGGCTGCTGAACTTTTGAGCAGTATGTGTAGGTCTGGTGGTGTTTCCCTGAGCTTTGCATTGGTGTGGTGAGCAGCTGCTGTTTCAGGCATGCTCCTTGCAGCAGGGAAGGAAGGAAGGAAGGACAAAATACTGACAAAGGCAACAATGAGAGAGGAAACACAAATGGAATGGATTAAATAAAGCAGAAGCAGGAGATAGACTTGGGAAAGGACTTATTGTTCTGTGATTTTCCTCACTATTGCTGGGCTGAAAAAGTTTTAAATTTTAATATATTTCTAAAGAGAATTTTTTTTTGTGTAGTCTTTAAAATGCAGCCAATAGCTAATACAGAAGTAACTGAATAGAAGAACAGATACTCCCCTACCTCCTCTGGCAATTCTGAGGTGAAGATTTTTAAAAGTAGCTTATATTTTAAATCCATACTGACGTTCTGTGATTATGAAGTCAGTTTCTTAAGTTTCCAGTGCAATTATATAATCAGGAATCCTACCTGAATCAATCCTCATCCTTTTTCTGCCATTTTCTTTTCCTGGCTTCATTTTTCTTGAGTTCAAGTTAACTTCTATAAAGGTTTCTGTGCTTTCTGCAGGGAAGTTTATGAAACCATGTCAAGAACATGATCTGCTGTACAACGTGGAGTGAGCTTTGTCTGACTTAAATAGTTGACTTCAGAACAAAGTCAGAACTGCTGATTATTCTTAAAATAGCTTATTAAAAGCAAAACTGTGATGGTGTTTTGAGAATTCTCAGGGGCTTATCTCGTTACAGTTGCAAGATTTGATGTTCTTGAAAGGTAAGGAAATGTTAATGGCAGTGTCTTGTCCGGAGTTGATGGGGAGGGATGGGAATTTCACTGCCAGCCCTGGTGGAGCATGGCAGGAGCATATGCCAGCAACCACACTAGATGCCTCTTGGACTTAATTAAATATTGTACCAGACAGAATAAATTACAGTTTAAATGCAGAGATAAGATTAGCAGAAGATTAGAGTGGGGGCTGCCCAATTTACAGTAGAAGTTCACTTTAAAGTCTGCTTAGGCCCTTGTGTTTTTGGTTTGGGATAAACAAGCAGGGCTGAACCCTGGGTCTGTGTGGGAGTATGAATTTGGTGAGATCTGTGCCTTTCAAGTGCAGAGATTGAGGCTGGATCTGGGGATGAGAAGGTGTGATAAATGGTGGAAGAGCTTGGGTCTTGTGAAGATGATGTGCATAGGAGATGGGAATTGAGAGGAGGTCAGGAGATGCCATGGGAAGGACAAGGGAGATTTTGGGCATGGGTGATGAGTAGGAGGATTAAGAACATGAGCTGTGCTTGCAGGCAGTGGATAGTGGTCATGGAGCTGCTGTTGCCCTAGTCCTGGGAAGGCAGTGTGTAGGTGCTGGGGCAAGCAGGGACTTGAGGAGGGAGATACAGCATGCACATCTCTGGCACTGTTGCAGATGCAAAAGTTTAGTGAAAACTTAAATGTTCTTAATTTGTTAACTTCCTGAGTTTGCCAAGTTCATTCCTTTAAACATTTGCAGCTGAAGTTACTAAGTTACTAGAGGAAAAGATGTCTACATGAATCCAGCAATCTGGTGAGACAGAGTTTACAAAACACAGGTAGCTGCTCCTGTGCTTGGAGCTCCAGCACATCAGGAACAATGAAGACACCCAATGTGTTTGTCTTCTCTTGCACTGTGCCACAAATTGTATTATGAACATTCTTTAAAGAATTTAGTGGAAGAAGAGACATCTTTTTGAAGAGGAGTCTTCTTTTTTTTTTTTTTTTAAAAAAAACCCAAACCACCAAAACCAAACCAGAAACCAGAGAGATATTTTTTGAATTTGTTCTGTTTCTCCTATCTGAGCACTTGGATGTGTTGATAGACTCCTTACAAATGACAGAATGCAAGAGATATTGGTGGGAGCAGAAGAAGAAAGGAAAATACACTTGTTCTGGCTGAGATAGTCTTAAAACATTGCAGAAGGAAAGAAAAGCAGGACTGTGTAGTCAAAGCAGAAAGTTGAATTTTCTGCCATACAGTTGACTTACTGTTGTCTTCAGCTGCTAGTTTCACAGGATCACAAATGGCTGGGGTTGAAGGGGCCTGGAGGTCATCTGTCCAACTCCCCTGCTTCAGCAGGGCCGCCTAGAGCCCACTGCCCAGGGCCATGCCCTAATGTCTTTTGAAGAACGGAGACTCCACAATCTCCTGGGCACCCTTTGTCAGTGCTGGGTCACCCTCACAGTGGAGAAGTGTTTCCCAGTGGTTCTGTGTCTCAGTTTATGCCCACTCCCTCTGGTCCTGTCCCTGGGTGCCACTGAGCAAAGCCTGGCTTCCTCTTCTTTAGACCTTCCCATCAGATATTTGTGTGTATTGATGAGTTCCCCCCCATGCCTTCTCAAGGCTGAGCAGTCGCAGCTCTTTCTGCCTTTCCTCATAAGAAAGATGTTCCAGTCCCTTCGTCTCATCCTCACGGCCCTTTGCTGGGCTCTCTCCTGTATGTCCATGTCCTCTTGCACCGAAGAGCCCAGCACTGGGCCCAGCACTGTGTGTGTGTCCTCACCAGTGCTGAGCAGAGAAGGATCACATCTCTTGACGTGTTCCAGCACTCCTCCCAACGCAGCCCAGAACACCCAGTAACCTCCTCCATGGCAAGGGCACATTGGTGGCTCATGTTCACCTTGGTGTCCACCAGGACCTTCAGAGCCTGTTCTGCAGAGCTGTTTTCCAGCTGTGCCTGGTGTTGTTCCTCCCCAGGTGCAGGACTTTGCTCTTGTTTAGATACCTGAGGTTCCTGTCAGCCCATTTTTCCAGCTCATCAGGGTCCCACTGGGTATCAGCATGAGCCTCTGGTGGATCAACCACTCCTCCCCATTTCTGTTGGTTAAGTTAAATATTTCTCTTTAGTGAGTTGTAAATCTTCTGACAGGGTTATGTAAGTGTGAGATCATGAAAATAAAATTGCTCAAACCATTTATCACTTAACAACTCAGACTTCTTTCACTTTTGGCTATCATATGTAGCATATATCATGTAGCTGCTGAATGTTGAGTACATTAATAGTGCTCTTACTACAGCTGAAATTAAGTTGTCCTCAGTTATGACAAATGAGTTGGTTGTAAATACTGTTCCTTAATTATCCTTTCAGTTGGTTGCTTTGGTTATTGCTTCAAACTAAGTCCAGTGTTTCTTTACTTTCAAGAATGTCTCCTTTTCCCCCTCCCCCAACACACATACCACTGACAAAAATGTTAACTACAACCTGAGGAAAGGCAAAATTGTTTATCTGAAGGCTGCCTATGGTGTCAGCTTCCACGTGAGGTGTTTGGAAAAGGAGGTGGAACTCTCTCGGGCCTGTAATCTTGGTGGTTCCTCTATCTTTATGCCACATACCAAGAAAATGACCTTGATAAGAATTCGCACACCAAACCCCGGGCAGAAGAAATTTTGTTTACTTTTTCAGTTTTTAGTTGTGTGAAAGACTGAGGTGAACTTCATGCCACGTCGAAGGATTAGAGGTTAAAGTGGAGAAAACAGTTCTTGATTCTACTTTGCAGGACTTTCCAAAGAGTTTAGTGAAATAAAACAGGGCTGCATTGTGAAGAACCTCCAGTTCAGAGTTTAGGCCTTTAGCTTGGAAGCTTAAGGGCTGTGAGAATCATTTTCCATATGAAGGTGACCTGGGAATGTAAACTAAAACGTATGAAAAGACAATTTGTTAGAGAAAAATCTGTAATTTGTGGAAGCAATAATTTATTATGCAGTCCATCTGGAGGGTTGCTAAAACAGGGCTGCATTGTGAAGAACCTCCAGTTCAGAGTTTAGGCCTTTAGCTTGGAAGCTTAAGGGCTGTGAGAATCATTTTCCATATGAAGGTGACCTGGGAATGTAAACTAAAACGTATGAAAAGACAATTTGTTAGAGAAAAATCTGTAATTTGTGGAAGCAATAATTTATTATGCAGTCCATCTGGAGGGTTGCCTCCCTTGCCTTAGCATAGGTGAACATGCTCATTCTAATGGGAGCTGTCCCTGCCCATGGCAGGGGGGGTGGGACCAGATGATATTTAAGGTCCCTTTCAATCCTTAGCATTCTATGAATCTGTGATTCAGCAGGTGAAAGTGTTTTTTTTGGAAAAAAAAAATCTAGCAGATATGAGCAAAAAATGGTGAAACAGTTGTTTTGCTATTTTTGCAAGGAAAAAAATGTGAAAAATAAATTCCCTGAGTGCCCTACTCAAGTATCTGACCACATCTGATGAAGGAAAAAGGGAACAGCATTTATTGCTGAAATATTTATAAACTGAGAACAATGCAAGAAAATTAGGTTTTTTTTAATTGTTGAAATGCAACTTTAATTCAGATTATTCCTTTTTTTTTTTAAATTAAGCCAAATGTAAAGCTTTTAGCAAAACACAAATCTTTGCAGGAGCTCTGTGTGGTGTCTAGCCCTGAGGAGCAGGGACTGTACCTTTCATCAGGGCATGGTCACAGTGTGATCCTGGTGCTGCACACCTGATAAATCACAGCGAAGGGGAATAATGTTTGGCTCACACTGCATGGTCCTTTTCCCTGCTGTCCCCCTGATAGCAGGAACTAGTAACTGACAGACATGTACAGTGTGCCAGCTCATAATTGATGCTGAAAGAAAAGCCTACTGAAATCATTGATACGTGTTTGGGTGAATTTCTGAAGTTTGCAATATCAAGTCAAGAAACGTCCGTGGTAATTTATTGTGTTGCAGTGGTGTCAAAGCATTGAACTTGTCTTTATTTCTTCATGTTACCTGAGATTAGCAGGATCAGCAAATCTGTTTCCTGCTGGTGGTTGTGACTCTTAAAACCTGTAATCTTTAATCATCAAAGTATCTTTAGGAAATAGCTCAAAATAAAATCTAAATGAACTTCTGTGTGTAACGATAAATATTGTACAGTTGTGTAAGTAACATCTTTGTATTACTTCTCAGCTAAACCACTTTGGATTTGAATAGCAGTTACATAACACAAAGATACTCCTGAATAAGCCTTCAGCAGGTTTTTTGATTTTTTGATTATTTTTTTTTCCCCAGTGTATCTGCTGTAGCACTTTGGCATGCAAAAAGTATGATTTTTTTTTTTTCCCCCCAGTGTATCCGCTGTAGCACTTTGGCATGCAAAAAGTATTCTGGTTTTCAGGTTGTGTACTGCTCTCCTGCCTTACACTATATGGCTGCAAATTATAACTGGCTATTATGGAATTGTCTTGGGGTGTTGACACCTGTTTTTATAAAGCAAGAGAACAACATCAGCAGAGGAGAAGTTGTCCTGGTCATTAGGATTCTCCACGGGAGATCCTAACGATTTAGGCATTTGGAGCCTTGTGTTACAGCCGGAGCTTTTGTGAGCAGCTGCAGCCAGCACAGTCCTGCCATGTGTTCTGTCCTCCTGACACAGTGTGTTGGGAACTGACCTGGGCCCAGGCAGCACTGTGCTCTTCCCCCAAGTGCAGTTGGTTTGGGTCTTGCTGAGCTCCCTGGTTGGGTTGTGGAGGTTGGAAGGGAGAGGGAGGGCTGGGAGAGATGCTTTGCACAGCAGGACCCATGTACCCATCTGTGCCTTGATGTCAGTGTGTTCTGGTGAAGGTGCTCAGGTCTGCAGTGACTGGTTTGGTGGTGGAACCGTTGGCTTCATGCTTCTCTGATTTGTGAGTTTTTGCAGCTCTACTTTGTTTGAATAGCTTCTCCTGAAGGGAAAAAGGACACACTGTGCCTCTTCGCCCCCCCCAATCTTGAGTCTGTGGATGGGTCTGAGGTGGTGAAATCTGTGTTTTTGATGAGCAGTTTTCACCAAAAGAAAGTTAATCTTGCTGTAGTTGAGCCTATCTAAAAGTTACTGTTCTGTGCCTTTCCTCTGAACGTAGTGTGGCTGGAGAATCAGAGATCCTGAAGGTCATGTCAGTCCCTGTCATGCACTCAAATGGTGCACATGTTGGTGAGGGGACGTGTTTTCTTTCTTCTGGGCTGAAATACAAAATCAGATGTGCTTTAAACGTTAGCTTGAGTTGCTTTGCGAGAAAACTGTTGTATGTAACTATATATGATGTGTTGTTCCCAACAGCTGGCGTTTACACGGGATGGACTGTGTGGCCTGTGGAATGAGATGGTGAAAGATGGGGAGATTGTATATCCTGGAACAGAGTTGATACAAAGTGGTGAACTACCTCCAAGAAAAGGTATGGGTTTTTGATTTGTTTTATTTTTATCCTTTTATTATGATGATGAAGAGGGACTTCACATTCCATGCTGTCACAGAACTTTGGTTTATTGTCACCTGTCTATGCAATTTGCAGGTGTTCATGTTTTGAATTAAATGCAGTTCCTTAAAAGAGCACAGAAAGGTAATGTCTAAGCCTTCAAGTGAAGGCTTAAATGTGTTCCAGCCTTGTGAAATTAAACTTTGTATCTCGGCGTGTTGTTATGAGAGAGGCTTGGCAGTGGCTGTTGGGTTTGCTTGGTGTGTTTACAGCTGGAGCCTTTGTTTAAAGGAAGTGGACTGGGGAATGGGATGAAGCCAGTACTGCTATTTCTAATTTTGTTTACAATCTTCACAAAGTAACTGAAAGGTCAGCTAAAAAACTGTCCACAATGGGCCTGAGAATGTAGTTCTTTTTTTTTTCTTGGTGTTTTCCAGTGTACTGTGAGAGCAGTTCAAACACTGAAAATCCTGCACATGGAAGAGGAATACATCTATTTAGAGAGATAACTTTGGAGGGAGATTTTATTTCACAATATGCTGTGCCAAAACGAAGTGATTCTGCTCTTGTCTTTGTTCCTTTTTCTGAGTGTGGTGCTCTTTTGACTCCTTACTGAACAGAAAATTAAACTGGTAGAAAAAAGGAAAAGATTTGTTTCCTAGCCTGGCTGAAATGGGCTCACCAAATGGTCAGATAAGCATTGTCAGTAATTTATATGATCCCCAAACAAATGAGGAGAAGGGTGGAAATGCTGCCTTTGATAGCAGTGAACTATTATTTCAGCATCTCTTCCTGAACTGCACTGATGGATAGACACAATATTTCAAACCAGTAATGCTGAATTCCTTATGGAGGCAGAGTTTTTTTATACCTATGATGAGTTTTTTTATACCTATGATGAGTTACCTTTGAGAGAGATGAGTTTTTGACTAGAGGAAGTTATTTCTACAGGAAATAAGATCTAAATAATTTGTGAGAGGGAGAGTGAATTATACTTTTTTAATCTAGGGTACAAGATTTGTAGGTTATGGGTGGCTGTTTGCTGTAGTAAGGACTAGACTTAGAAAACTTTTGTCTTCCTTCTGCTGCTGGCTCTCTTGGATATTGTTGTTGACACTGGACAAAATACAGCTAGTCTTTTCAGAGGGGCCACAGCAGCTGCTCATGAAATGAGTGGAGGTAGTGCAGTACTTTCTTCCTTCGCATCGGCTAGTTCCAGGTACATTGCCAAAAGGTGTTGTGAACCTGATGAAGTGAAGGGAAGGATTATCACCTGGGTGAACTGACATTCACTGCCAGCTCCTGACAGAGGTATTGTGATGGTTGTGCTGTGACAGTTCAACACACTCTCCTTTCTTGCAGATAACAACCATCTGTAATAAGGAAGACTATATAAAAGTAAATACCTGCTTTACAAATGAAATTGATGCAGTTTCCTCTTTTTGTGCCAGATATTTACATGTTGTTTTAGAGTTCTACCCGTGCTGGTCTTTGACAGAGAACTATTCTTCCAAAGTCTCTGTAGCTAAGTAGCTGCAGAGAACTGGGATTTTTGTTAGTTGTGGTGCTGCAGTGCTTTCAGTAATTCTGAAGAAGCTTACAGAAAGGTGTCATTATATAACTGGTTTTAGTTTTCAGGGGAATCATTGAGATATCAACTAGGAAAATGCAATCTGTCACTTCTGATGCAAAATGTAGAGAGCAGTATAAAGTAAAACCACAGGAGTGCTAAGTCAGTCACTCATCCACGACTTCACATGTTCATCCACACTTGGGACACTTGTTCTGAATAATGATGTGAATGTTTTTTATTTTTTCAAATGCTGATATATGTATGTGACTTTGAAGGATTAAAAAGGTATGAAGTGTTAAAGGCTGTAGGATCCTGTTACTTAAACCCCCCAGAACTTCTGACAGTTTTCTGTATAAATAAGGTTTTTATGTTACCTTAAAATGCCCAAGCTGTGATGAGGCTTTTGAAAGCTTTCTTATATCCATAGTGTTGAGGTTTTTTTCTTGCTGTTTTTTTCAGACAGGCTGCCAGTACTGTATTGTGGTGGGTGCTGCTCACCCAGCTTGTTGTTGCTGCCCCTCCTCGTTAGGATAGAGGGAGAAAACAGAATGGAAAAGCTTGGGGGTGAGATAAAGCCAGGGACATCACTTACCAGTTACTGTCATGGGCAAAATAGACTTGGGGAAAATTAATTTAGTTGAATTTAGTGCAGATTAAGATGGAGTTGGATGGAGAGTAACAAAGACAAAATGTAAGACATCACCTTCCCCTTCCCCTTCTGGAGGGGTTAGGTGTAGGTATGACATAGCACAGATTGCACCTGCTCCTTTCCACGACTGCAGGGTGTGTTTTACTACACAGGTGCTCCTGGAACACCTGTTTCTTGAAATGCTGCAGTAGTTCAGAAATCTAAATACAGCTTAATGTTTAGGATTAATGTATAAATTCTGTTTCAGTGAAGTTAACCTTCATAATTTACAGGCCATTGTGCTGGCCTGTAGGATTGGAGAATACAACTGTCCTGCTTACTGGACTTGAGTTTTGAGAAGAAAATGCTAATTTTTGGTCAGTGTCAATCAGATTGTATATTTGATTCTGTTAGGCAGTAGTGAATCATGGAACCAGAAAAGCTGGAGGTCAGTTTGCACCTCTGAACTTGCAGCTCAAACTGAGTTTCATGAAATCGAAACATTTTATTTTAATCTGTTTACTTGATACCTTTTTGCATAAATGATCTACCAGCATAATTCAAGAAGAGGGGGAAAAGTACATTCAAGTAATGAGATTTGCATAAACCCCATTGCTTTTATATCAAAGGCAATATATTTTAATCTCAGTATTCAGATTTTGCTGCTAAGTTGACTAATTTACAGATAAACAAGAGAGGTTGCAGTAAGTAGCCCTTTTTATCCAGTCTGTTTGAAGTTTTGGTTTAAGCCCATCCATTGCAGCTCTTTTTGCTCAGCTTGTGATGCTGACTGGGCTGCTCAGAGGAGGCACTGCACCCTCTCAGTGGGTATTAGCAGTGGCAATAGGCTGCTGTGGTAGCAAAAAACATTCCTTCTCTCTAGGAGGAATATGCAAGTAGTGCATTTATTTTATTCCTGTTAGCAGGAACACTTGGTTAGGAATAACCTGTTTGTTTTTCTTCATGGCACTTCCATAAAAACATGCTTGGCAAATGTGTTCAGCAGAAAGTGTTTGTGTTTCCAAGTACCATCTGAGGACACAGCTGTGACAGTAGTGATGTCCAAGTACAGGTGCACTTGCAGCATGGCATGTACTGAAAGGATAATCAGGCTGCCCTCAGGAAATTTGGATTAAATTAGTGTTTTGTATACTGGCAGCTATGTACTGAAAATAATAAGTATTAAATAGTATTATTCCTACCACGTTTTCACGTTAAAGAACCATCACTGTAAATTTTTGAGTCATACCAGCCAACTACACAGGTCTCTTTTGTGGGTTGCTATTTTTTATTGATTTTTGATTCCTCAAACGTCACAGGAGGGAATTTCTGTTTCAAATAGCTATTTTAAGTTCTTGGGCAAAAATGCAGAATCCCCAGCTTCATAGCTCTGTCCTGCCTTTGGTAAACACTGTGGGCTTCCTCTTCCAGAAGGAAGAGGAACTTTCCTGACAGTTGGGCCTTTGTCAGCCTGGTGCTGTTGGAGCTACAAACTCAGTCAGTGTTGCACCTCCAGACAGAGTCCAAGTGCCACAAGTGGTTCCAGGGAGGCTGATGGAAACAAAACATTTATGATGAGAATATCAGTCTGTGGGAACGGGTTATGGTGGATGTTTAGACCCTGTATGTGTCAGACTGCAGTGGCACACAGACATGTAGGCTGGTGCCTGCTTTGAGCCTCCTTTTTTGTGTCTAAGAAATAACCTGTTAAAAGTGAGAGCTGCTGCTTTTTTCTCCCTCTCTTCTGCTTCCCACAACCCAAGTGTGGGCTGTACCCTGAGGGCTGTACCCTGAGGGCTGTACCCTGTGGGCTGTACCCTGTGGCTCGTTCAGTGTGCAGCTGTTGATTGTTGGATTTTCTCTGTAGGACAGAGGGAAGTCTCTCACAGAATCAGTTGGGTTGGACGAGACCACAGTGGGTCATTGGTCCATCCTCCCTGCTCCAGCAGGGTCATCCTAGAGCACATGGCTCAGGGCTGTGTCCAGAGGGGTCTGGAATATCTCCAGTGAGGGAGAATCCACCACCTCTCTGTTGTTGGACAGTTTGACTTCAGGAGTGTGAAATGCTCTATTGAAAACTCAACAGATAATTTGAAGAATGCATTTAAAAAAGTGTACCAGGGAAGAAAAAAAAATCTTGTGATCAGGGTTAGGAGTTGAGAATCTTGTGTCATCCTGACTTTTACAGCCGGAAAGCTGTGTAAACATGGTTTGCAAGCGGTTAGGGATGTATCCTTCCCTCACAAGGAACTGTCAGTTGAACTTTATATATGTGTGTATAAATATATATATATATATCTATATCTATCTATCTATATGTCTATCTATCTATCTATGTGAAATAAAAGCCCTTTGACAGAATATAAATTGCTATTTTGTATTGCAGCTGAAAAACTTCCTGGGTCTGGGACTACCAGGCTCTGGTTTGGAGTGGTTGTAACATACAGCCCTTGCCTAAAGCAAACTTTCTAACTTTTTGCCTTGTGAATGGCAACATCTGTGGGGAGGAAACTCTTAGAGACTTTCTCTCTGGAGGGATTCCTAACTCTGCCAGTTTATTGGCACATAAGAGCAGTGCAAGACTGTAGTGTACCAGGTAGTTGAGGTGACTGTGCAGTGTTTTGAGTATGAAATATAAGTTCCACTCTTAGTGCTTCCTTTTTATCCTCCCTTGGGAGTGGGTTAGGCAGTTGCTGTGCACTCTCTGTCGGTGTACACGCCGTGAGCTGCTCTCTGTGCTGTGCTGTGGGAGCTGCCTCAGGTTTGACTGGCTGTGCCTCTCTGCCCCAGCTTGGAAACCAAAGCATAGTTAAGAGAAAGTTCTTTCAGGGAAATGTTTTGCAGTTGTTTTTCCCCCACCACAATATTCACAATTCAGTCTGAGAAAAATGAAGTTAAGTCATGTTGTCACACTGCACTGTGTTTTTGCATGCATTGTTTTGAAAATTTTCTTATTACTTTTACATTGAGTTCCCTCTTTAAGATTTCCTCTTCCCTGCCCCTCTTTCTGAAAAATCTTTGGGTCTCCTGTTTAAAAATCTCTTTGATTAAGTGTACCTGAGCTTCCATAATCATGATGTCTGTGTTGCTACCTTTAATCTAGGCTGATACCAACTTTGTCCCTTACAGGGAGAGTGGATTTTTTGCAAGTATAGTGAACCATCTTTGTGGAACAATTTGACATGGTCTTTTAATGTGATTTTTAGCTCAGCTCCTTCCCACTTCTTCTCTCATCGCTCCCCTTTGCTTTTCATACAGACTATTAAAAAAAAAATTTCTCTCATTGCTCCCCTTTTCTTTTCATACAGACTATTAAAAAAAAAAAGTCCTTCTATGGAGTTACATATCAAGGTTGTTTCCATACCATACTGAGCTTGAGTTCCCACCTGGATTGGGACCTTCTCTAATTTGCAGTGAGGAGCTGGACAAAGGGACACAAGTTTGCAGCCCTTGGCTGTCATCCTTTGTCAGGGATCTGTTAAAAAGCCTAAGGAGCTCTCTTGGAGCTGCCTGCAAAGCACAGTGTCTTGGCACAACACCCTTCTACCCACTGACAGAAACGCCAGACCCTGTGAGTGTGTGTTGGGATGTGTGGGTGAGTGGAGAAACTGTGAGATTATGGTGTTAGTGTGGGAATATTCTGAGCCACTGGGGCTGAACAGTCCTTAGTCTGGAGTGGATTCTGTACCTTTCTGCTTTGAATGGAGGCAGCTAGAGTCAGGCACATTTGAGACGTTGTTGTCACTGTGGGTGACTGAGGTACTCAGTGTCTGAGGAAAAGCAGCTATGCTCCTATGGCTGCCACTTACAAGTGGGATAGCCAAACTGTATTTTCCTGTTCACAAGTGACTTTGCTGTCTCCTCCTCAGCCCACAATCCCAGCTCGAGCATGCATACTGCAATTATGTCTCCTCTTCCTTTCTCCCTGCTCTTCAGTCTGCATCTTCCACCTCCTGAGCAGCAGTGTGTAAGTTAGGAAACACTAGCTTTGATTTAAGACTTGTGTCATTAAGGCACCGTCAAAAGGCTTATTTTAGGTGCTATTGTCTACAGTCTAGCAAATGTTATAACAAAGAGGCAACCACAGATCCAGTTTGAACCAGATTAGGCATTAGTTTTCTGTCAGGCCAGATGGAAAGGATAGCTGAATGCTTTTGTACACAGTGCTAGGTGTGTTTTGTACATCCTGGGGTAAGGAGAGCCTTTGATCTCCAGGTGGGGTCACGCTGAGACTGCACTCAGATGTGCTGGGTCTGGCTGCAGCTGGAAACCTCTTGTTTGTTGTTAGCCTTGGAAACAGGCTGGTACATTTGGTCTTTGGGTGTGTGGGGTGAGAGAGGAAAAAGGCAAAATACTAGTGCTTATCTGTCCTGTCGTGGCCAGGACATTTATTGAGTCCTCTGGACTGGATGGCAGATGGGAGTGGAGGAGCAGTCACTTGTAAGAGCCAGGTGGAAATGGCTGGAACTAAACTTTTCAAGGGTAAGTTTTAAGTGCAGGACTCCAGAAATTTTGGGGTGTTGTTAGAAGAGAAGGTCAGGGTGAGGAAAGCAGCTGCCAATGTGTCTCTTAATTGCAAGGCAGTCGTATGGATTGAACTGACTGGAGCAAAGGGTATGGAAATCCATATCCCAGTATGAACCAGGAGAGCCTTCCAGCTCTGTGGTTCTACTGTGCCTAGAAAACTGAAACTTTGACACAGCCTTTGATTACAGAGATAAGTGACTAATGTCTGTGTTCTGTCTTTATGAAAGTAGTCTCAAAAGGATTGCAAATGCTATTTTGTTGCTTGGACAGAAAGTGGTAGTAATATTTTCATTACTTTTTGGTAATTGCTAAGATGCTAGATATGTTACAGATGTTGAAATACTGCTTAAAATTAATGTAAATGCCAATATATAGTTCTCCTTGATTTTGAAATTAAAGCAATTGCTGTCTTATTTTTTTTCCTGTGTTGGAAATAGAATATGAAAACAAGTAAACAGTACAGAAATGTGGAGAGTTGGGAGTCAGATCTGACTTCACCCCTGGCAGTACTGTGTGTTGTAAATCCTTTGCAATGTGGTGGTGTCGATATGAAACGTTCATCCTCCTGAGGAGGTTCCAGCAGTGATTTCTGGATCCTAAGGTCACTGTCTTACGAAACGTAATGTGAGACCTGGCACCTGTGACAGTGAACCTGGTGAAAAACTGCTTCCCCCACCCTGTGCTCAATGATAGACAATGTTGCTCTAAGCCTGTGGCTTGGATATTTCACCTTTTAATTTCTAATCTAGACTGGTATTCAAAGGGGAAGTAACTTAACTGGTCTTTTTTTATTTTTCTCCCTTTTTTTTGATTTTAGATGATAGCACTGAATGCCAAACTGCATCAAAGAAAGAAGAGCAAAATGACAAAGAAAAGAAAGATGAAGAAGAGACTCCACTGCCCACTTACAGAGCCAAATCGATTGTTGAGAGTTGGGTGTGGGGTAAACAACCAGGTATTACAGCTCTTTTGGTCATTGTCACTGAAGCATTACATATTCTATATCGATCACTACTTTTGTAGCATCAGAAAGTAATTGGATAAAATGTACTTGCTGACAGATGCCTCTGTAGGTTAGTGAAATAAGTTGGGTGAGTGGTTAACTGTGATTGAAATTAAACATTTACTAAATTAATTTTAGATTTAATTAGACTCATGACTTGAAGAGTCAGTTTGCACCTTCCATGCTGCTGGAAGGAATACTAAACCGAATGGGAACAAATGAAGTTAGACAGTGTAATGTTCCAACGTCTCCAGAATATTTCTTTTCAGTTGCAGACATTAAAAAGAAATTGCTTAGTTTCTGAGGCCTGAATTTTCTGCAGGCAGTAAAGGTTTAATAGGTGATTTTTCTTTTTTGATTTCATGGTCTGGTAGATAAGTTTGAGTGAATTGTGGGAGGAAGGCTGAAGTGGTTAAGTTCAATTAACTGTCTGTCCTGACCTTTGCTGACAGTAATCTCACCTATGGTGGCAGCACAAAAATGGTTTGTGTGTTCATATCTTCGTGGTAGGGTCTATAAAATACTGATTTTGATATTGCAGCCAGTTAAAATTCATGGCTGTTTGTTACTGCAGAGCAGCAGTTCATTGTCTAAAATTGTCCATGTTTAAAAATAGCAGATCAGAAGAAGCTTCACTTGAGTGGTTTGTTTTACAGTTCTGGGGTATGATGTTGCCTGATTCAGATGTTGGCATGTACAAACTTTGGAGACATCTGTTGTACCACTTGTCCTTTCCCTCACCCATAAGCACTTGGAGTTCCCTGGGAAAAGTGTTCCCTCTTCAGTGCCAGAATCTGCATCTGTGAGTGGTGTTTGCTAGGGAGGTTGTTTCTGCTGACCCACAGGTGGCTGCCAGTCTGCTGCCCTCTGAGCCAGCCAGCTTGCACCTTGTGCTCAGGGACAGGAGGGCAGACATCTGCTGTCCCTCTGGTAGTGGGACAGAATTTTGCAGTGTAGAAGGTATGAAAAGAATTGCCACTGCAGTGGAAGGGGAAGTGAGAGTTGAGTGTGTTGAAGAGATGTAAGCTGAAGGTCACATTATTTTTGTTTATATGCTTGTTTAGTGCTTGTTGCTGTAGAGTAAAATAAAGCTATTGTACAAAATGGTCGTCTAAATGTCAAGTATCTTACCAGATTTCTTCCAGATGACTGATGTGTTTGGGACAAGACTTGGCCTTTAAGCTCACCCTCCAGTTTTTCTTAAAAAAATTGGTAAAACAGTTGTTCAGAAACAAAGGGATGTATGTGTGTTTTGAGTTTTCAGAAAGAAATAACTTACTGTCTTCTAGTTACTTTAATGCTTTTATATAGTTTGGTTTATTGGCATACGTGTGGATTCTTGTTCTAGAAATAATTTGTGAAGAACTTATAATTCATCACAAAGAAATATATATTCCTTGGTCTCTTTTACCATTTGTGCTTGAAGTTTGCATCACCTAGCTGTGACATAAAAATCCCTGACGTGACAAACATGCTTCCAGTTTATTTGTGGGAGTGTTACAGGTGCTTTTGTTCACATTTGTAGGTAACTTTGTTTAGCATTTGTCACAGACATAGCTAGCAGTTGCCTTTTGAGCTATCCTAGTCTTGGGGGGTTAAAATTAATTTTGAGAAAAATTACAGAGAATCAATTCAGTTTTGGTACTTTGTTTCATAACATGAGAAACTGTTTTAAGCATTTCTTCTGTCATCCTTCAGAAAAATAAGCTTTTAAACATTTGCCTGTCAAAGCCATGAAGGAACTTTTAAAAAGGAGTTTTATTTCTTAAATATATCATTGCTGATCAAGAAAAATGAGAACATAGTAAGTCTTTAATTCTATGGTTTATACTCCTTTACAAGCAAGGTATAATTTGGAGATGTGAGCTTGGAGTTGTGTTACGAAAGAACTGTGTTTCAGGTCAATACACTGGAGTATTTCTACAGGGTTTAGTGGTTTACAGTCTTACTTTATGAAAATAGTAACGGGGTATCAGACACTCTATCTGTGCTTTAGAAGTGCTGCAGTACAATCTTGTTTTGCCAGGCTGGAGGATGGTGCTGCACAACTTCAACAGGCTAATCTAGGTCAGTGGGCCCTGTGACACTCCTCCCTCCCCCAAGAGGAGCACAGAAAAACCCTGGTCACAGTGTGCTGAGCAGCAGCACGTGCTGTACCCCCAGCCCTGTGCCTGGTTTGTCATCCTGGCACAAGTTCAGAGAAGCAAAATGCTTTCTCTGGTTCTCGTTTATGCTGAGATCACTGTGCTGCCAGAGCAGGGCAGAGTATGCCAAGTACTGTAAAAGTGTGTAAGATAATAATAAATATATAGGTAAGTCATTAATTGACTTTAAGGTGTTTTTCCTTCTCCTGCATCTTAGTGTTCATCCATTTCATATTCAGCTTTTTCCTGAGGCTTTTCAAGCCTCAGTTTGGGCGTGAGTGCTTCTTTCAAACATCTTTCCCCTAGCCTATTCTTACCAGGCTGAGTATGTACATTAAGCATTTCCTCTGCTGCTTCCTAAAAATCTTTATTTACTACTTTCTTCATTTTTCTTTTCTGAAGATACTTGTTTTTTAGCATCTTACATGATGTGGAGAGAACTCCAGGTCTTCAGCCCTGGGTATGGGGAGAAAAAGAGGTAATGCTTTGAAGCAGCTGTTCCAAGCATATAGAAAATCAAGCAGTATTTCATTTTCTTGGGCTTCTTCTTCTTAGTCATAATATGCTTAAGGTTGTCTATATTGAGTCAAACCAAAGGACAATCTATTCCAATGTCCTGACAGCAACAGCATAAGTAACAGTAGCCCAGACAATAATTATGTTTGTATTGTTTGTAGCCTGTGGTCCTTGAGCCATAGGTGGTAGTAAGACAGAATGAGAATGTGTTTGGATTCCACCCACATCCCCCTTTTATTTTCCTGGAGCATATATGTGCGTGGCATAACTTTAATGTCTTTGCTGTTGATTATTTCCATTGATTCTTGTAATCCCTTCTGGACATTGTGAACTTCCAGCTTCCATAATTGTATGTAGCAAGGAGCTTTGTAATTCCATTGCTCACCTCATGAATCTTATCTTCTAGTCCTTGACTTGCTTTTGGCATCTGTTGGTTTCACCTGTTGTGCTGTTGTTCTTACCCTGGAAGAGGCAGTGAGTGGTTGTTCTTTACTTGTCCCCAGCACTGGTGGGATGGGTTCTTTGATTTTAAGAATTGTCATTATCATGCCTCAGTTGTGTCTCCCTCACTGAAGACCTTATTCCATGCGTGTTCTTTGTGTACAGAAGCTATTCTAAACTCTTAGCTCTTCCCTCTACCTCTGTTTTTATCTGTTTTTTTTCTGTTTTGTTGGGTTTCTTGTTTGTTTTTATTTCTCGATATTTTCGTGCCAGGGAAGGTGGGTTGGGAACTGTGTATGATACTTCAGCTGTGGGTACCTCATGGCTTTCATGAGGTGGTGTAATGATCTCTGCTTTTTGTTGTCTTGATGCCCTGTTTCTCCAGCTGCTGTTGTACAGCAAACCAATTTCTTCTATGGTGCCAAGATCTTATTCCTAAGTGGAAGGAGCCCTTTTAACAGGATAAGTTGGGATTTTTGTCTGCCCTGCTTGTCAGCATACGTCCACATGGTGTGTCCTGCCGGGGCTGCAGGGAGAGGACTGAAGGGAATGGTCATGAGCTGAGCCAGGGCAGAGTCACCTTAGATGTGAGGAGAAATGTGTTCCCTGTTTGGGTGTTCAGGCACTGGAATAGATTCCCAGGGAGGTGGTGGAGTCACCATCCCTGGAAACATTTAAGAGGTGTCTGGACCTGACCCTGGAGGATCTGGTTTAGGGTTCCAGTGGTGACAGGTTAGTGGTTGGACTTGATGATCTTAGAGTTCTCCTCCAACCCTGATGATTCTGTGATTCTGCTGTTTTATTGGTCACTAATTTAAGTACCTGCATTTATTTTGCAGTTGCCTGACATCTGTACTAGTATAGTACCAATAGAGTTAATGACTTAAATATTTGTCTTCATATCCACTCAATTTTATTTTATAAGTTTCTGTGTGTCTTGCTGCTGTTGTCGCTTCCAAGTGTGTACTGGCTCTTTATTCCTGTGCCTTGCTGCATTCCATGTGTGTCTGGCAGTGTCAAGGGTTAGAACCCATAGCATTTAGTGTCTCTACTGGGTGTTCAGCAATGTCTTGAGTTCACATCATGCCTTTGTAGGTACAAAATCTCAGACATCTTAGTATTTTTTGACTTCTGTCCAGAAATGCAGTTTTTTCCTTAAGATAAATCCCATTTGGTTTTTTGTTTTTGTGAAAGAAGGATTGGCTACGTCTTTCTTGAAGCTTAAAATTGTAGAGTCAGGTCACTTTGACTGTGGGTATAGTTGAATATATATTTGATACCACTAGGTATCAGGTAATGTTTATTTTTTGAAAAAAGGTAGAAACAGTTCAGCTGGTGCAACAGCTCTGTGAAAACTGAGCTTTAAAAACAGTAAGTTCTGGTTCAGGTTCACTGTGATCCTTTTCTTATGTTTAAGGTACTAAATGTTGCATAATTAGGAAGTTAGTTTAAGTTCACCTTAATTGCTGTCTTGACTACAAAATGTCACTTTCTACATGTAAGTTTCAGTAGGGGATGCTAATATTCTGTTTCCCTTATAGAGCAAGAAACTAAATGAGGAAATAATCCTAAGGAAAACATCCTTAAACGAATGAGTATTGCGCAGCTGAAGTGGGAACATTTTTTTTGTGCAGTCAGATCTGGTTTGTGTTAGTGATGGATTCCCCTTTTTTGCTGGTAAATCAGTGTCAGTTTGCTCATGTGTGAGCGAGGGTTTGTTTACAGGCACTGCCACATCGTGTTTTCCT
>NW_008655776.1:23741-24490 GCF_000695815.1 Acanthisitta chloris
TAAGAAATGCTCTGGACACAGTACTGAAGAGGGAAGGTTAAAATTAACCCTGTGACTGCAGTAGCTATTGTTGAGCTATGTCATTGCCAACTGCAGCTGAAGCTTCCTGTGTTTGCCTCGTGAGAGAGGAGATGGGCAGAACTTCCATCCTGTAAAAGGGCTTCAGTTACATGGCAAAATCTAAATTTGTACTGTCTACAAAGTAATTAAAAAGTAGTCACGGCATTGAAAAAAACCTGCTTTTAACCTTCCTTATTGGGATATTTTCTGCTTTGATCAGATTTCTTAATGCTTTTAAGTTTAGATTTAGGAATGCTGATAAAAGGATGGTTTAGTTAATGGATGAAATTTGACCTCCTCTGTTTTACATTTCTCTTCTTGGAACTCCTTCATCCCTTGGAACTCCTTCATCCCTGTTTTTTATTTTGCTTTCTTACCACTTGAAGCAGATTTTAACTTGCCTTTGTGTCGCTATCTCAGTTTGTTCCCCCCACCCCAGCTTGAAACCTCTTGGCCAGCTCTGGGTGTCTCTGGTTGCTGTTTGTGGTCTGCAGGTGCAGTATGTGTGTGGGTATTTTTACTCACACACACGAGTGTCAGTTCTTGCTGCTTTGTTCTGTGCATGGGTGTTTGAGCATCAGTTTAATCAAGTTTTGCTGGTGATTTCAAACTTTGAAAATGATGCCCCCAGCCACATAATGAGATGCATTCTGAGTGCATCTGCAGCTGTTCATTATTTCTCCTGCTGA
>NW_008655776.1:24505-38541 GCF_000695815.1 Acanthisitta chloris
GATGGTCATCTCTGGAGCACTGGAGCAGACAGAAGAAAGCTAAAAGCCAAATGCCCTTCAGGCATTATATTCCTTGTTGGTATAAAGTAATGTTGAGAGCATATTTAAGTTTGTTTCTGAAGGAAATTATATGTATCTGATGGCATTTTTGCCCTTGCTCTGAGTTTTGAATGCACTCATTCCAGAGGCTTGAAGGGTCATTAGGAGCCTGTTAAGCCAAGCCCTCTGCATCCTCTGGCTCCTCTTTGTCCAGTGGAAATACCATGGAGTAGGAGGGGAATGAGGAGACAAAATCTAAAGTTCTCTAGGAAATTAGAGCACATTAGTTCTGCTGCTGACAGGAATGTGTGCTCATTATAACAGTAGATTCGTGCCAAATTCTGTTTGAAATGTGTTTTTAGGTCTGAAATCTCTCCATGCTGTAACATCTAGATATGCCATTACTAAAGCTTGTGACTCAGCTTAAGTCCTTGAAACTTTTCAGTCTGATATTTGCATTTTTAAGGTGCTTAATTTACCAGTGCGAAGCCTGAGGTGTTCCCTGCAGGAGCTAATGAATTGAGTGTTTAGCAGCTATGCAGTGTGCTGATTTGCTTGGTTTGGAGCTGCCAGAGCAGGAGCAAACATGCCTTTGACAGGTTGTCTGTCCTGGGCCACGCCAGGTTGGTGTTCTGGCTGGGGCTGAGCTGGTTTGAGACGTTGCTGTTTTCAGCTGCTTGTTTTGTCCCATTTTGCTTGAATTTCTAATTAATGTGTCACTTCTTAATGCTGCTCTATCAAATGGTCTGGGTTAAACTCTTCTGGTACTTTCCCTTCTAATGCAGAGAACTTTTGGCAGGAGGAATTAAGAAGTGAAGACGTGTAGTTGTGTTAATTGTTGAGAGGAGGGAGAGATATGATAAATTCTGACAGAAGATGATAAAACCCTTACCTGTCTCCAGTGCAGTCAGCAACATATCTGACTGCAGGTGTCAGTTAAGTGTTCTGCTGATGGTTTGAGAATTTAAGCTGTTGTGGTTTGATTTCAGCTCCTCCAGTGCAGGTACAGATTAGGTGAATAGTTTGTCTCCACACTCCACAGAGTGACTGGCTGAGCAGAGCAGTGCAAGGGGTGGTTAGCATCAAGGCCTGGTGTGGTGACATAGCAACAGTTTGGTTTAAAGAGTTCCCTGTAACCTTCTCAGATGAAATTTGAATCGTTACTATTAATAAGCCATTCTCTCATTAGACCCTTTAGTTCATTGGTAGTAAGTGTTGCTCAGAATTGAGGGTTCATTGAAATCACTTTCTCTGGGTTGAGTCTATTTAAGTCTTTCTAAAGATGAATTGAATTTTCTGTAAAATTATGGAATAAGAAAAAATTTAAAATGAGGAAGTGTATAGCTATATCTCACTTAAAAATAGTGCTGCTTTTAATAGAAGGTGACACTCCTTGGTTCAGTTTTGAGATGTCTGAGTTATACGACAACTATTACCTGTTTGAGCCTCTGTTACCCTTTGTATATGAAGTTTCTTTTGCATTCCTGAAATGCTAAAGAAGAGTGTATAAAATATTTAAGACTGCAATTATTTAATTTTTATTGAAAGCCTTCCTAAAATTGTAGCCATTTGAGATTGTGAAGGCAAGGAGAGAAGGGGGGAAAAATAATTTCATTACAACTAAATCCAGTAAACTGAAGTTTATTCTTTATGCAGGTTATTTTTATGTGGGTTGAATCTTGGTGAGGCTAAATCATATTTTCCATTTAAAAAAATGTGCATGCAGTGTTTACTGTTGAAAATGGTATATTGCAACCTGGCAGTTATTCATATTAGTAGTTTCTGAATAGAAAGACTTTGCGATTTTAGGGCTAATTGCTTGAAAATTGAATTCTTTCTAACTCTTTTTCTTCATAAAAAGTGAAGACAGAGTTTTAGTTGATTCTTTTCTAGCTCTTGTATTGTCTTAATTTTGTTGTTGTTGACTTCACTGACAAGAAAGCAAAATAATCTGCTTTTAAAATCCCTTTAAAAAGTGCTGTTGTTTGTGAGGTTTTGTTCTGTGAAACATTGCATAGTGTGTGGAACTACAGACTGTTTCTGTATGAAAACAATTGCACTTTGAGGTACTCCAAACCTAGAGTAATGTTATTTTTTTTGGTCGAACGAGCCAGTTATCCTCTCAGATTGGGTAGGATGTTGAGCATCTTACAGGTTGCTCTCGGTATGTATTCTGATCACTAGGAATGACTTTGGCAGATGCTGCTGTGGGAGTTTTTCTCCGACACAGTCTCGTGTGTGTGCAGTGACAGCTTTGTCCTTGGTGCTGCTCAGTGTGCACACCCTGGATGTGCTGCCATAGGGGTCTGTCTGTGCAGCCACTCACAGGACTCACCTGCTGCATCAGAATCCCTTGGGATTCAGCACTGCTGTCCTGAGCTCAGGCTCTCTGCCTGGAGCACAGTCCAATCTGCACAGCCAAAGTGAGGAGCTAGGTGGGAACCCACCAAGGGCTGACCCCAGTCATCAAAACTTTATACTGTTCGTACATTTCGGCCAACAAAGAACTCACAGTTCATTGGCTGGAACTTACAGAGTTCTTATTAATTGGTGTTCTGTTTGTTAAGTGATTGTCTCTCTTCTCATGCTGGTTAGTCTCCATGCTCAGTCTTTCTCTTCTTCTGACTCAGTGGGTTTCTTGAGTCAGTGGTCACAATCTCCCCCTGGCAGAGTTATCTTTTATCCAGTTGCAGCTGATTTCAGCATAGTTGCTGAGCTGGCTTTTTAGTTTCTTCCTTACTTTAGGTGTTCTGCCCAATGTCTTTGTGGCCTGTAAATTCTGGATTCTTTTTGTGCACTAGCAGTGTTAGATCCTTCTCTCCCCCCAGCTCTGAGATCATTGAAGCATGCTGAGCCCTACACCTTAACAAGGCAATTCTACTGACAAGTAATTTATCTTCCTGACAAGTAATTTATCTTTCTAACACCTGGCCATCACTGTGGCTGAGTGCTTTGAGAGGTGTGCAGTTGTAGACTCGTAGGACAAGCTCCTCATGAAGTAAATGCTGGAGGATTCTAGGTGGTCTCTGCCTGTCCTAAGTGTTTCTTTCCAGCAGTGCCCATGACATATGTTTAATTAGTGTGTTGTTTTGAAATGAGGTGCTTTTACATCTGGTCCTTCAACTCTCAGAAATAATTTTAGAGGGTGTCCACTATTAGATGACTTTGCAGCCAGGAAGGATGAGTGTTGTAGCTCTGTATTACTTGACAGATTCTGCTGAGTCTAGCACCTCATGCTTGTTCTCTGTAGCACCAAATGCAGCCTCTCTCCTCCCAAATGGATTAAAGTGCCTTCTTTTTAATTCATGGACTGTTTCTTTGCTATTCCTGTAGGTACATGAGACCATAATATGGGGAATGAATCTGCAGGCTAAAATAATTTGTCAAGAAGAACAATGTGAAGCAAAGTCTCTTTGTGAAGTGGGGAGCATGGTCACTTCATACTTTGTTGTTGTAGCCTGGTGGTGTTTAGAGGTTGATAGGACTTTAATGTTCAGGAAGAGAAGAAAGAAGTCTTGATTTTTGTCTTCTGATGGTTTGCTTAGAGGGATCATGAAACTGGGATGTCAGTGTTGACCATGCTCTGTTGTGATACCCTGACGAACATACTGCAAAATGGTTTTTTTGTGTTTTTGCTTGCAAAATAAAGGTTAAGGCACATGTAAGATAACAGCAGCAGCCTCAGCATATTTTGTGGAAACTTTTGCTTTGATGTTCTGAGCAATGCCAACACCTCAACTGTGATTTTTCCCTCAAAATTGTATTTAATGAAACAAAATTTCTGTTGGCTCAACCTGGAGGTACTGAAGCTTTGGACTGGAACTGATACAGTCATCCACTAAACCTTCAGAGTAACCTCCTCTGTGGCCATAGTGTTAAGGGACATCCTAAAAGCCAAACCAAGGAAATCAAACATGCCTTTGGTAGACTTCTGTTTTGTGTGTTACACTGATGTGGAGAAACTGTATGTGTGTAACCTGTTGATAATCAACTGTGCCACAGAGCTCTTGGGGGATTTTATAGAGCTGATGTTGAGGACAGTGTGGCTTTTGGTCAAATTTCTGGTTGGTTTTGTCATATTTCTTGTTGCTTGAGTCAGTGTGTATAATTGCTGCTATGGCTTTTGTCTTAAGAAGTCTAGACTGTAAGGAACACTTTTTAATCTACTCCTGTTGAAAAAAGTTGTTCCTCAGAGTCAGGTGAAGGATGCCCCAGGGCTAGGAATGTAGCACACTGTGAAATGGTGAGATGTTGGTGTTGAGGACAGGCTGGGGGTGATGTCTGGCAGCAAACCATAATGGGCAGTGCATGGGGCAGAGAAGGTGAATTCTCTGCAGGGAGCACAGGGAGGTGTTGCAGGGTGGGGACAAAGCAGTGAAATAATCTATACAGTTACCGTTGCAAAAAAAGTTATGCCTCATTAGGTAAAATTTTTAACTCTAGAGACTGCCATAGAAGTGTCTAAATTTCAAAAGGTTGGAGGCAGTTGTTCCAAAAAAATTGCTGGTTTTGGGGTGGTGTTTTGTTGTTTTTAAAGAATGTGTCCATCTTCTCACAAGTCCTGTTATATATATGCAGACATATGGTTTTTTCATATCCCTGAGTCAGGTGTGAGTTAAAACAAAGGAACTTCTGTGTAGCAGCCAGGCAACAAATGTGGTTGGCTTAGGGACAAGTGCAGCAATTCAGAGCAAAGCAGAGTGGGGTGGCCCAGTGACCAGACTGTTAATGAAGGGACAGAAAAGAACCCCTTAAGAATGCACTTCATTGCTATTGGTCCTAGGAATTAAAGCTACAGAGAATATAAAAAGACAGTTTCCAAATTTTTATTTTAAAGTGGTATTTTTTTTTGCTGTTATTGTTGACATTGTACTTGTTGCCATCTGTTAATAGAATACTAGGACTTTTAGGCTGTTGAATACCTTCTCTGGTGAGTGAAGAATTAATTTTCTAGTGTTGGTACATAAGCCAGATCTTTTATTTGCTGATAGTACTTGCAAGCAACTCAAATTTCTGACATTATTTGTTTCAGAAGCTTAGCAGCTCTTGGCAGTGATCCTGGAGCTTCTGAGAGTAGCCTTATAACTTCTGAGGAACTTAAAATGATGTGAATTGGTGCAAAATGAAAACATATCCTTGGGACTTGCAGGGGACTTGCCTGCACATAAAAGAAGTCTGACTCTGAAGTTGGATGGTGATAAGAATTTTCTGTGTAACTTTTTTTTTTTAAATGCATATTTCCTGTGATGTTTTAATTTCAGGCTTGAAATATGACAGTTCAGATATGTTCACACAAACCCAGTTTTGATAATAACCTTTGTCTAAGCTAACCTGTTTAGGTATGTGATTAGAAATGTGCACATTATACATGGAAACAGGGAGTTTCACTGGGTTTTGAGGTCCAGACTTCTGGTCAGTTTAGTTTTCCATTGGACTTGATTTTTCTTGCTGCTGTATATAGCAAAGATGAACCCCCATAAAACGGTGTCTTTCTCTGCTTCTCAGATGTGAATGAATTGAAGGAGTGCCTTCATGTCCTAGTGAAGGAACAGCAAACTCTGGCCACACAAACTGCTACCACAGCCCTTTCAGCTATGAGGCTAAAGCAGAGGCTGGTTATCCTGGAGAGATACTTCATTGCACTCAACAGAGCAGTTCTTCAAGAGAATGTCAAAGTGAAGTGGAAAAGCAGTAGTGTTCCTCTGCCTTCTGTGGATAAGAAAAGGTAATGACACGTGCACAAACAAGTTACTACATTAGAAAACCTGTAGAAAGGTTATCAGCCTGTGTATGAGAGCTTAATGTGATTTACTCCTCCTTGTGAAACATTAGCAGTGAAGGACCATTAAGAAATATGGTTTCTTAAGTGCTTTCTTCTACAGTGTGTCTGTACTGGCAGGTTTTTATTGTAGCACATTGCTTTAGTTAGTATTCTTTGAGCTGTGAGTACACTTTTCTCCAAGTGCTCCTTTTGTTTTGCTCAGCTAGAAAATGTGGAGAAGCCTGTTCAGAGATGGTGCTGATGGAAGTTACATAGTTCAAATGACATTAATATATTTTTGTTAACATTTGCTCAGTTAAGGCACATAATAAATTTAAAATACAATTGCATAGAAGCTGAGCATGGTTTCCCTTAGCTTGGGTGAGAAATGCTGCAATTGTATGTTTCAGCAGAAGCTATTTCAAGAGAACCAAGTGAATAAGAAATTGACTGATTGTTTTCCATGTCTAGATAACTATCTAGACGTAAAAATAGAAAAAATTATCAGGTAAGACATTAAAGAAACTGTTCAGTGGCTGAACAAGGTTGGTGTCTGAGAGAACAAGCTAGGGAAGCCATGTGAGATTGTCTCTAACTTCAGGTATGAAAGGAGAGCGTGAGTAGATATCACGACTAGTTATTATGGGATTAGAGTCTGACAGTGATACCTTTCTCTGAATAGACTGTTGTCTGAATTTTGCTTTTCAGCTCTGATTAAAAAGAGCACTGCTATGTTTAAGTCATCAGATTGCTGAAAATGCCAGTTTAGTTTTTTTCTCTTCTGAAAAAAAAATCCTAAGCAGTTCACTTTCTTTGTAATCTCACATCAGAAGAGAACAGAATTGTTGGCTCAGTGGTGGAAGCAGGAGGGAATCTCCTGTTGCCAAGTACAAAGGAGAGCTTTCTTCAATTAATGTGATGGCATGAAAAGGTCAGGGAAATACATATAGAGTCCAGTGGGTGTTAAGGGAAGTTGAAGCCATCTCTCTTCCTTACACATACCAGACAGAAAGTGCAGGAAGAGATTTGTACCATTGACACTTGAGTGAAAAGGTAAGAAATGACAAAATACGTGGAAGTAATGATCAGTAATTGAAGATCCATAAAGAAATAGTCTATAAACTGGTTTATGCAGTCCAAATTAGCTAAACATCTGAACTTTCTGAGTAAATAATGAGTACATGAAATGTCTTGTGTATTTTGAGTGCAGCATCATCATGTCACTCTGGGTACCTATGTGCATTTCTCTCATGGCACTCAATTAGAGCGGTCCAGTTTATTTCTTTGCCTCTGCAAAGCTTTTGGATGTTGGATGTTGAACCTGTTCTTTGAAGCAGTTGAAGTTGAATTTTGGTTGCTGACATTTTGCTGTTGATCACCTTCATTCCCCAGAGACAATTACAGTTCTCTACAAATCAAAATCGTGTCATTGTGTATGCATGCATGTAGCTAAATTATAAAACTGTTGAATGTAAGTTAGACAAAATACTGCTAACACGAATATATATTGTTATAATGTAAATTACATTGAAACAGTGCATATCTGATTTTATTCAGCCCAAGACCTGTAGGTAAAGGTGTAGAAGGACTGGCCCGAGTTGGATCCCGAGCAGCACTTTCCTTCGCGTTTGCTTTCCTGCGCAGAGCCTGGAGGTCAGGTAGGGCTGCTCTGGAGCTCAGTGCACGTGTTCTTCATTAGAAGGCAGACAGCTCCTGGGTGTGGGAAGTATTTGCATAGAACTCTACATCTGGAAATCATAGATTTGCATAATTGCATTTTGTGTTTGTGTGGTAGTGTGGCCAACCGTGCTGCTGCTGCTCAAAGCCAGCCAAGCCAGTACCTGTGTTGTGTTGTGCTGTGCTGGGATATTTTATGCTTAGGAATGCAAATTGGGAGGTCATGAATAGAATGTATGTTTTAATATCAGATTTCATGAAAGTTAGATTTATTCCTCAGGCAAGATCAGTTTAGTGAGAGTGAAACTGATGTATAGTTTGTGTCCTCGTCAGCGACTGTCAAATTGCAGAGGTTGGCAGAATTGTCTCCTGTGCCACTCTGCCCTACCTGTTTGTCTCAGTCTGCTCTGTTTGTTCAGATGGTTGGTGTTGGCTCACTCTTTGTCCATCCAGCCCTAGTCCTTCTGATTTCCTCAGTGGGTGCATAGTGGGATGAGCTGGTTTAAAAGTCGTAGAGTTGTCACCTTTCTGAATGTTTGGGTTTTTTGGTGAAGACTTCTTCATAATCTTACAGTCAAAATGTTCATGTGAAAGTTGGAAACTGTAATCTTGAGTTAGAAAAACATCCACAAGATACTGTGTCCAGCGAGTGGTGTAACTTTGTGAGGATGGGGGTGTGAGTGTTGCTGTGCTCCGCAGGTGAAGATGCAGACCTGTGCAGTGAGTTGCTGCAGGAGTCTCTTGATGCCCTGCGAGCTCTGCCAGAGGCATCCCTTTTTGATGAAGGGACTGTGTCTTCTGTGTGGCTGGAGGTGGTAGAAAGAGCTACTAAATTCCTAAGGTCTGTTGTGACTGGGTAAGTTTATTTTTTGAACGTCGCTGAAGAAGCTGTTACGTGGCAAACTCTTAGCAGCTGGTGGTATAAACATCATAGTGCATAGAAAATTAAAGATGGCTTTCCTTTTCTGATGTTGTTAGACAAGCAAGCAAAAAATTAATTAGCTGATAAAGTGGTGTTCTTTAAATACGATTTAATTATTTTAGCTGTTTAAGAAACATCTGAATTGGAGTATTCTGAACCATTGTGTGTAGGCTTACCTGAAAACTGGTGTTTTCTGCTGTAAATGTATGTACATGAAGAGTGCTTTGGTAATACTGTATGTGCACACTTAATTGTGCCTTTCTAGAGCAGTAAAGTAGTGCAGACTTTTGTGCATGAGGGAAAATGTGTTCATGTTGGACTTGGAGCACTCGTCTGCTTCCCACTGCTGTTTAAGGAGGCTTAAAGTTACCTTTTTACAGTAGTTACTGGAAATTGTCTTTTGAATACTGGAACTACATGCTTATGGGGAATATCATAAAACACCTTTGCATTTCACCAGTGAAAAATGTTTCTCACGTTCTTAGCATGTTTTCTAGAGCTATAGAGTAGAGAGTGAAGCTTGGGGCAATTTTAAAGCCTAGCTGCCACTCTGAAACTTGATCTTGTCTGGAACATTTGGGCTTTTCTTCTTGGTTGCTTTCATCACCAATTTTATATTTTTCTGTAAGTTTAGTGGTTCCTGGGGTGTTGTAGATGCTTTTGGTAAACAATTATGTATTATTTCCTGTTAGTTAATGTATGTTGCTTGACTTTTAAACAGAGATGTGCATGGAGCTCCCAGCACCAAAGGGCCAGGAAACATTCCTTTACAAGACCAGCACTTGGCACTTGCCATATTGCTTGAACTGGCAGTGCAGAGGGGCACACTGAGGTGAGAGAGCCACTGATTTCTAACCACCACTGTCTGTTGGAATGGCCTGAGCTGTGAGTGTCTGTAATTTTCACAGGTTTGGGTTTAATGTAATAATTGTGGCTCAAAGTGTATGGACCTTTAAAATGAAAAGCAATGATGTCTGATATTGCCAACTTGAAATTGCAGAAAGTGAGTTGTCTGGATAACTTGAACCAATGTTTTCATGAATGCTTATTAATAGAAGGTGTTAACTTTGTCTTTCAGCCAAATGTTGTCTGCAGTTATGTTGTTGCTTCAACTTTGGGATAATGGGACGAGGGAAACGGATAACGAGCGATCTGCACAGGGAACAAGTGCACCCCTCCTGCCTTTGCTGCAGAGATTTCAGAGCATAATATGTAATAAAGACATGCCCAATACTGAGGAAGAGATTCAGGTACTGACCCTTGGATGATTTGGAAGGAGCATTATGTTGGAATCAAATTTCATTTGCCTCTTTGCAATAAAGTTATCCAAACAAAACTGGTAGTGCTGTTTTCTGTGGAAGATGTATGTACACTACTGTTGTTTGGTTTTTCATTTGAGTTTCTTGAGGTAGGAGGAAGAATGTCATAGTGTGGTTAGAGGTAAGCACTGTGTTTGAAGTTAATTGAACTGTGACTCTTAATGAATATTATTGAAGTGGATAAAACACAGTAAATCAGTTTTATTATATTAATCTGACTATTTTCTCAACATGTGTTTGGCATTTTAAGAAAGTTTACTGTACAAAACATTATGTTCAGAGGTCATTTGTTTTCTTTTAAACTTGTGCAGATACTCAGCATGGCTAAAATATATCGTGTATCTCTGTGTTGTGGGATAGATACACCTTGAATGTTCTTCTAACTGCTCTTTTTTTTTTTTTTCCTAGCTCCTGACTTACCCTCTAAGTCCAAATGAAAGTTTCCTGAGGTACCTGACTTTGCCACAGGACAATGAGCTGGCGATCGACCTCAGACAAACAGCTGTGGTGATCATGGCCCATTTGGACCGTCTGGCCACCCCATGTATGCCCCCACAGTGCAGCTCTCCTACATCTCATAAGGTAACTGTCTGCAATCTCACATTTAGTAACGTGTTTCCCCTAAAAGCATAACTGTGATTCCAGCATGGAAGGAAAACACCTCCCAAGGTGCTTCATATTTCTTTGATTTTCACAAGGTAACCTTCAGTGGCCTATGCTTGTGTTACCTGGGTATCTTATATCATAGAGTCATGGAATCATCAAGGTTGGAGGAGACCTCCAAGATCAGGTCCAGCCATTAACCTGTCACTGCTGGAACCACTAAACCCTAACCCAGACCCTCCAGTGCCACATCAGACACCTCTGAAACACCTCCAGGGATGGTGACTGCACCACCTCCCTGGGCAATATTCCAGGGCCTCAACATCCTAAGAGGGGAAAAAAATATTCCTAACATCTAATCTAACTCTGCCCTGTCTCAGCTCAAGGCCATTCCCTCAGTCCTCTCCCTGCAGCCCTGGCAGGACAGACATCTCCCACCTGAGAGCCATGAGATCACCCCTGAGCCTCTTCTCCAGACTAAACAAATGCAATTCCCTCAGCCCTTCCTCATATGACATGTTTTCCAGACTTTATCACCTCAGCCCTTTTTCAGTCATCCTTGAAATCCAATTCTGTGGTTTGTGAACTCTTCTTTCTTATCAAACTGCATCTAAGTCTGCTAATTTTTAGATGTTCCCTGTATTTTTCAGAGTAAAGTCTCAAGGCCAGACTTTATAAATGTTGGGGGTCTGACATACTAAAAAAGATAAAGAAAAAAGTAAATGCTAAACTCCCTAACTTGAAAAATCTCTGAACAGATACTGTAGATATATTTATAGCTTAGTCAGTACCAGCCTGAACTGAATTTGATGTGTGCCAGTCTGTATTTTTGATATCTTCTAATTAGGTAGGTTTTATTGGCTACTGGCAGCAATGACTGTCAGACATTTGAGTATATTTGGCATATAAATGTTTAAAAAATAATCTGCTCTATGCATTTTATTAAGTTTTGTATTTGAAAAGTAGTACTTAGAGAATTTCTTATTTTCCAGGGATCACTGCAAGAGGTCATTGCCTGGGGATTAATAGGTTGGAAATACTATGCTAATGTGAGTGGCCCAATCCAGTGTGAGGGTCTGGCCAACCTTGGTGTTGTCCAGGTCGCCTGTGCAGAGAAACGTTTTCTGATCCTGTCTAGAAATGGAAGAGTTTATACACAAGCATACAACAGTGATACTCTGGTGAGAGTTTTTGACATGGTTTTAAAAATCTGTGCTCTTCTATATTACTTCATAGCATAAGACTGCTGCTCCTTTAACTATTTACAGCTTCTTGGAGGAGCAGATGGAGACATCCTGATTTGTGTGAGCTGCGATGGTGCTGTATTTGAGCTCTCAGAAATAGTGTTTTTTGTCTCTTGTATTGATTTGATGAAATGCATATGGTTTCTGTAATTTCTCTCAGGCTAGAGGTTATGGATACAATAATAATTGCTTTTATTGCTATGCTGACCTTGGTAACTGCTTCAGAAATTGGCAGATCTGAAATAGATTTTACTTCAGTGATGTAACTGTGCCCAAGCTGTGCAGTTTCTCAAGAAAAAGCCTATACTGTAACAGCAGCATTTGTCACTAGGACAGCTGAACACCATTTACATGCACACTGAAGTCCTTTTAAGGATGGTTACAAGCTAACTTCAAAGCATTACTCTTCTCAGACTCAGTGGATTTGACCTTTTTCAGTTTTTTTATACCTTCGTGTCATTAATTTGAGTGCACAGTTTTCATAAAGCCATAGGAAAACTGTACCTGGTTATTCTGCATATAGGCAAATACTATAAAATCTAAGCAGTTTTTGTAAGTGTGTTGTTTGTTGTTGGCTGGCAGGGCCCACAGCTGGTGCAGAGCCTGGCGTCCAGGAACATTGTGAAGATAGCAGCACACTCAGATGGGCATCACTATCTGGCTTTGTCAGCAAATGGTGAAGTTTTCTCGTGGGGTTGTGGAGATGGTGGAAGACTAGGCCATGGGGATACAGTGTATGTATTAAAAACTGTCCTAACATTTCTTTTCCCGTGTTTTGAATTCATGGGGGAAATGATTTTGTGGTGTCTATGAGCATGTTCAGCATTTGGTCTGGGTTGCTGGACTGAAGTTGCATTCTCCCTGTGTGTTTTCTCTGTAATATTCCCAGTTCTGTATTTAGGCTACTTTCTGAAATACTTGTAGACAGAGTACAGTAGTGCTTGCACTGTTCTTAGGACTTTTGTTCATGGATTTATGGCTCCACAGCATGTTCTCTGTGGGACATTGGCTCACATGCTGGAGTGGGATCATCGTTTCTGTGCAGTCATGTTGTGTATCACTCCATTTTTCCCGTGGGTCAGACAATTCCATTTTTGCCCTGTTTTTGTGTAGAAGCAGTCATCTCCAGCACTGTTGTGTGTGGGGTGTCTGTCAATGCGTTTCAGAGATTTTAGGTGTCTTCCCCCAGTGCTGAATTCCCTGTAAAGCAAAAGAGATGCTATACCAGGGTTATCAGTGTCATGAAATTAACTGTTCAGATAGAGTAACTGTGGATAGTTTTTTAACAATAGGCACATATTTTTTTGAAAACGTTGCATGAATTCAGTTGGAAAGAGAAGTCACTTATCAAACATTCCTTCAGTGGTTTGTATGTTGTTGGACAATCTGAATTTAATTTTGGCTTGTAGCAATATTTATATCTTGATACTTTTGACTAGTAATAAAGGTAGAATTGCAGCAATTGTTTCAAACCAGTTTGTCACACCTTTTATTAGGTACTCCTCAGATCACCTTTTGTGAAACATGTCCCCTTCTTTTTAAACAGCCCTCTGGAGGAACCCAAGATGATATCTGCTTTGTCTGGGAAGCAAGCTGGGAAACATGTGGTTCATATTGCCTGTGGAAGCACCTACAGTGCAGCTATTACTGCTGAGGGAGAGCTCTACACCTGGGGGCGAGGGAACTATGGCAGGCTTGGTCATGGTATGTTACCTGGTGCCTTGTTTAGTGCCTGTCTCCAGTGATCCTTGATCCAACTTAGCTAAAGCTGATTTGAGAAGCTTGTGTGCTTTCACATGAATTGAAATAAACATGGGAGGGGTTGTCTCAAACCCACTAAAATTTCTATGAGTTACCTGAAAATAAGGAGCAAAAAAAAATCTACAGTGTTCTCTGTTCTCTGCCTTGTGAAGCTAAGGCTATTTACTAGGTTAAATCTGTATGAGATCCCTTAGAAACCATAGAGGAGCTCAAATCTGTAAACCAAACCAAACCAACACCCACATAACAAAACACCCAAAACCAACCAACTAACCAGAAGAACGTGTCAGGCCTCCTGGACTTTGCTTCTGACAGAACTACTTTGTGTTGAAGGTTCAAGTGAAGACCAGACCATCCCAATGCTGGTCACGGGGCTGAAAGGGCTCAAAGTCATCGATGTGTCCTGTGGGAGTGGAGATGCTCAGACTCTTGCAGTTACTGAAAATGGTTAGTATCAAAATATAACTTAAAACTTTGAGCAAGTTTACCTTTCTTTCATTCTGAGGAGATTCTGCAGATATGCTTATTTCTAGTGGCTTAAATTCTGTAAGAATTTGAAGCTGAAATTCCTTTGGGGAAATATCTATGTACATTTATACATTTTGGCATATCACATATGCAGATATATTTCCATGCATGCATATACAGTATGTTCATTATGACTATGCAAATATATTCCTCTGTGGTATATAAAATGGTATATAAATTAC
>NW_008655777.1:0-7787 GCF_000695815.1 Acanthisitta chloris
CGCCGCTCGCAGCGCGGTGGGCCGAGCTCAGCCCGCGTCTCCCCAGGGGATTTAGGCACCGCAGCCCTCCCCGCACAGCCCCCGTGTGCCTCTGGCGCGGTGAGGTGCTCGGGATGGTGCTCGGCAGGGAACGCTGTGTCCATCGCTCGCTGGTCCTTCAAGCGAGTCCCCGCTGTCACCTCCACAGGCTGGGGGGGCGCGATCGGAACGGCTGCAGCGCTCGGAGTAGGGAAATGGTCTGAAATACGGAGAGGCAATAAGCAAGAGCTTTCTAATGTGCTTGGTCATATCGTTAATATTGTTATTACATCAAGTAATAACATCGCATCGTGTAGCTGTTTGGACTTGATGTAATAACATCGCATCGTGTAGCTGTTTTCGCGTGAAATTGTAAATGTTTGTGTGTGTGTCTAGCGTGAAAGGTGACAGTCTTTGTTATCATGCTCAGAAATTCACAAAAATGTAATTTTCCCGATCTCTAGATGAGGAGGAGTGGGTGCAGGGACACAGAGGTTTGTTTCTTGCATGCGGATGTGGTTACTTTCTGTGACAAAAAGCTGTGTGGATTGGCGACCCTTGCTCTGTCAGTGCTCTCGCTTTTAAATGGATTTGACATAGAAGCAAACGAGTCCAAGTAATTTTTCAGTCTTCTTTTTAGGCTTTGTTGTAATGTTCGTATGTCATGTAGTATCTAAACTCTGCTGCTGAAGGATGAAAGAGATAATACGTTTACTGAAGACTTAATGTGTAGGTAAGTATGAAAGTCATTGTAAAGTGGGAGTACTATGCACAGAGTGCTGTGCTCGCCTTGAAATGCCTCTGCTGGCTCAGTGTAACAATGAAAGTGAAAATATTTACACTAATGAGATTCTGTAAAATCGGAGAGATGAAAGTGGCTTAAATAGATTCCTCTTTGGCTAATTTTAGATCGTGTCTTCTTAAGAGTTTACTATGTTTCTGTTGCTACAGAGAGAGAGAAAGAGAGCACTGTGTGTTTGCTTCTGCTGGTTCCTGTTAGACTTAAGTGTCTGAGGTCCATGGGTCCATGACGATTAATAACCCTTTTGAAGACCCAGGGAAATGTAACACTTGCTGCCATCAAACACTGTGTGTTTGCTTCTGCTGATTCCGGTTAGACTTAAGTGTCTGAGGTCCATGACTGAAGGATTAATAACCCTTTTGAAGACCCAGGGAAATGTAACACTTGCTGCCATCACACCTACTGTGAGGTGTTTTGCCTGGGGAACTGGGTTTAATTGTTTTTCTAATAGAAGAGACAGTATTTTCATAGCAGTTGTGCTTTTTATTAACTAATATGAGGAGACTTTCAGTGTTACACATTTAATTTCTTTTTAGAAAATAGTGAGTAATGATCCTTGCAAGGAACACTGATAAATAAATGAATGCCACTTCTGGCTCTCATGTCAGCAGTTGAAGTGTGGGTACCAGGTAGCTATGAAAAGTTGACATGGTTTTTGAATGTAACTTGAATGAACTGGAGAGCAGGCAGGGATTTTCAAAGGTGTAATATATACACAGTATATCCATTGTTCAGGTTTGGCTCATTTTGTCAAAATAGGAAATAAATCAATACTGTCCAAATGCATCATTTCTTGTGTTGCTCTGTCATTTCATGCACCTAAGAGCTTAACAAATACCTAATGGCTTAAACTTCTACAAAGAAAGGTATGAACAGTCATGTTTTCTAATTCAGTGGCAATAAATAACTGTAAGGATTTAGATATAACTATAAGGCTTTTTTTTCCTGTATCCTTTAAGGATTATGAGAAAACTATTGTCTAAATCAGAGGGTCACTGGGATGTATCTAGACATAGTTTATTGTCTTTCTGCTGAAGCTGTTACTGAATAGTTGGACCTAAAGGGGAATGCCAAGAGGGGAAAAAGAACATAAATTACTGTGCTTAAATACTCAAATTATGGAAGGTAAATTGGAGTTTTTGGAATTTGTGATGGAGCTGGAGCTCTTTGGGAATCCTGCTTCCCTGGAAAGACAGAATTTCTTTCATGTTAGTTGTTGAAGGCAAAGTTTCAGCGATTCTGCTCAGATGTGTTGAGATACTAGAATGAAGAAGAAATGTTCTAAATGTGCCTGTGAGTCAGCTGGCCATGGTGCAGTTGCTAATGCAGAAGGATTGCTGACAGTCCCAGCTGGAGACTGCACACAAATTTTGCTCCTGAAGATTTTACTGTAACTGGGTTTGATGCATCTGTCGATGCTGGTGCTGGCGTGGGAAAAGAATAAAATAGACATCACACACACGTGAGATACTTCTGAAAGTCCACAGCTTTCCTATCACCAGGTGGTGGATTTAACTCAGACAAGCCAATTCCAAGACTGTTATAATTTCTTTAGTACTCATTATTTATTTAACACAGAAAGTACAGGTCCTCTTAGTCCATCCAGCCCATGAATAATGCATGTGTATACATTCTGCATTACTTATGGTTTGAATATCCTTTGGTTTGCAAACTTCAGCCTTGTTTTGTTATGGATCATTTGGTGTCACATTCTGGGACATTGCTCTGATTTACCTCTATTTCTTTTCATGGCTGTGAATTTTTTCCCACTTCTCCTTACCTTGCTTCTAGTCTCTGTAAAGAAGAAAAGGAATTGCTGTGTTGAAGTATCTTAAACTTCGATCTGGGCAAAGAAATCACATATATTCCCAAGAAAATTGTACAAAAATCATACTGAATTCAACTGCTTTTCTGCAGGCATTTGAAATTGGCCAATTCTCAGCTTTACACTGGGAGAATTTGAGGAAATAAACGGAAACGAACTAACAGATGTGAAAGTTCCATTAACTTTATAATCCCTAAATTTTTACTTATATTTTACTTTTAAAATAAATCTTTAGCCTTTATTTCAAGTGGCTAATGTAATGACCACTCTGTTATTTACAGTGCCATGTATAAACCAATAAAATTGTTTTTCTTTATCGGGAAAGTTTTGTGGAAAAGCTAATTTGTAGTAGTGCCTTATGAAATAATTTTAGAGACATAAGGTACAAAATAACCCATTAGGAAATGAAAAATTTCATGATAGACTTAGTTATTTGCTTAAGAATATAGAGTCTGAATGTAGCTAATTGCATTGAATCACATGATGTTTATTTGATCCCATGCTGGGGCTAAGTTCATTAAAAGGTTGTCACACGAAGAAATAGTAATTTATTAATGGATTGTAAAACAATATCATACCAGCTTTGTTTTAGTTGCCTTTTTAAAAAAAAAAAATTTTTTCTTCTCTCTTTGTTCGGTAGTTTTCTCTCATTATTTCCCTTTGCTGCTTTTTAATATGCTTTTAGGTATTTTATGGGTTGTGCTAGTAATCAAAACTAGAAAGTAGTGTCCAGGCATAGTGAACTAATATTCTGAGTTTGTAGCAGTTCTCTTCTATCCAGTGAGATTAGTGATGACTGGATGTTCCACTCTGGAGTGTGACGTGGTAGCCACTGATGTAACAGCATTTTTGAGTTGGTGCTCAAGTTCTTATTTCAGTAGCAATGAGATCTCTTTGGTCTTGAGGAGGATTTGTTGCCTTCACTATAATGGCTCTTTCCACACCTAGAGCAGAAAATATTTTTAGATGTAATTGTGGGCAGCTTAAAATGGAAATTTAGAAAGGTGTAGCCTGAGTTTCTAAAAGTCAAGGAAGGATCTGGTATTGTAAAAACTGGGCAGTAGATTGATAATCTTTTAAATTTTGTTCTTAGAATTATTTTTATTGGTTTTATTATTTTTTATTTCACCTTCTGAATTTCTGCCTGATTATGTTTTTCTTCATTCCCTCCCTTTTTTTGTACTTTTGAATGCCAGATGAATTTATTCTTGTCTTTGATCATGGTATTTGAATGTTGTAGACTGTACTACAGGGATTTCAGGTTGTTTTTCCTTTTGCTCTGTGACCTCTGCTTCAATTTTTTTTTAATCCTGTGTTGAGTTTTTGTTTCTTTTTCTTTGAATTAATTTCAGTCCCCAGCAGATTTCTGATAATGTGGTGTTTAATGCTGAATGCATAAATCCAGAGTTAACAAACCGCCGCACAAAGGAGGATTGTTGTTTCTTGACTCACTGGTCTAATATTTCAGAGTAAGGGGTACAAGATTTCATTGGGCAGGTTATTTCAGGTTGCACTGGACAGTGCTGTGTAAAAGGACATCCTGTAATCTTAACTGCTAATCACCTTCATGTCAGGATCCTGATTAATTCCTCACATGATCCTGTTTTCTATTAAGTGCTGACATCCCTTCTCAAAGGCCTTTAATACTTGCATTCATAATGAATTCTCTAGTATATTTAAAATGCTATTTTTTTCTGTTCTGTACTCATTAATGAAGGGTATATACTTAGATTGTGGTTATTACGATGTTTTGTGACGTGATAAGGGTATATACTTAGATCGTGGTTATTACGATGTTTTGTGACGTGACCACTCTGCTCTTTTATCTTTAATAATAGTAACATGTATAGTTAGCAGATTTCTTCTTTTATTTGGATGTAGTTTAGCCTGAGTGCTGAGGTACCATGTCATTGTGCTAGGTACCATGTGATTTCCTGCTTACTGACTCTGCTCACTCTGGCAGTGCTTTCGAGATGCAGAATTTAAATATTTGCACTGAGGGATATACTGTGTGTGAGAAGAGGCTGTGAGAGCTCAGTTTGTTTTCCTTGGAGAAGAGGAGGTTAAGAGGGATGTAAGTGCCATTTTCGCTACCTAATGGGTGGCCATAAATAAGACGGCGCAAGACTTTGCTCAGACATGGTCAGTGGAAGGACAAGAGATGACACATCTTATAGAAGGGGAAGTTCCAGTTAAATCCAAGGAAAAAACCCTTATAATGATGGTGGTCAAACACTGGAACAGGCATCTAGAACAGCTGTAGGACCTCACATTCTGGGCTTGAGTGGCTAACCCCAAGCACCTTGGCCTAGCATGAGCTGTGGCCTGAGTAGGGGTTGGAGCAGAGAACTCCTTCAGGTTCTTTCCAGTCTCAACATTCTTTCCCCCCACTAGATTTTGCCTATTACTCTTGTCCTGTTCCTACCTCCCCTTTGCTGAACATTTAAATTATGGATGTTGTACATCAAGCCTAGATTGTACCTGGATGCTGACAGACCTGTGCACAGTGCCAGCAGGAGTCCTGAGATGGCAACATTGCTATTAGATAAGATTCTGGAAAAATAATTGGTGTTAATTTTAGGCCACTTAGTTTACAGCTCCTTTAATCACAAAATAGTATATTTATGTTCCATAGTAATTGTTGAGGGGTTTTTTTCAGTTCACAATTGTATGTCACATGGGGCTGATGGGTATAATTTGTTTCCTGTGAGTTCTCGTGTTCTGTAAGTGAAGTGTTGTTCAGGTGCCTCATGACCTTTGATCTCCATGGTTGTGGTGGAGCTGATGAAGTTCTGCAGTATGGTGATGTGAGGTATGAAATAATGGAGAACATTAGCCCAGAGTAAATGAATGTGAAAACTGGTTTCTTCACCCAATTTATTTTAGCTGTTATAACATCTGTTTTCTCCAAGTGTAGTAGAAATGTATTTCCAGCCAGAAATTTTGAGTTTTTCAAATTAGCATCTTGCCTGGAAGCATGTCATGTGAAAATACATCAGAGAGATAACTATAACTCAGCACTTTCCAATATTGTCTGTTTCAGTGTCTTGAAACGCTCCCTTTGAATCTGTTCAGAAGTCAGGTCATTGTGTAGTGCAAATTACTTGGTTCTGAAAAACTTCATCGTATAAACAAATGTTTTCAAGTGTTTTTTTTAAATAGTTTTTTGATGATTAAAAATTGCAAGGAGCTGGATCAGGTGTTAAGTAGCTGAAGAACAGTAGAAGATATGCCATGCTAAGCTGCCTCAGCTTTTCATATGTCGTATTTTATTGCAGTTTGTGCTCTTTGATCTGAGAGAATCACTTTGTAATGATATGTTTTACTTTGAAATACCTAAAGACGTTGTCATTTGTGTATATGTAGGTCTGGAATATGTCTGTAGTGGAGCAGGTTCCCAATATTCCCATACAACTGGAGTTGTGCGACGTAACTCAGGATTACAGGAGGTAGAATTGCTCCACTCCTTTTGAGGGCTCTCATAGAACCTTGTGCATATTGCCCTTCTGAGAAGTACTTGTGAGAGATCACTAATTTCAGGAGTGGCATTGAGCAGGATTTCAGCTTGGTCATGGAGTCAGGAGTTCAGAAATCTTAGAAGACAAATAAATGCAATTAAAATTCCATTTCAGTAGGCAGACATGGGTCTGCTGAAAATAGTGTCTACTTGACCTTGGTTTGGTTTTTTTTCCAGTTTTGGCATTGTTTTTTTGGTAGCTACTCTCATAGCTCACTCTGATTTCATTAAATATCAAACCCCTGTGATATTTTGTGTTACATTTGTGTTGCAATTAATGCCACAGTTTAATTGCAAGATAAACATAACTTTGCTGGTTTTTACTTTGTCTTTTAATTTAATTGGATTTGCCTGTTCTATTAGCTTCCATTTTAAAAGTGAGTTACTCCACTCTTCCTCCCTGTGCGTGAGTGATTATTTTTCTCTTCTGCAATGTCCTTTCTGAACTGAATAAACTGAGTTAATAACATTCCTGTTGGTTGTTGGTTAATGCAAGTACAGTTTTTGTCCAATGCTAAGTCCCATTTTTATGTATGCTGAGAGTTTACCTGTTCTTTTGACAGCTGCATTAGAGGGAAGGCTACAATAATAGTCACAATTTGGTTTTTTTCACACTTTTGGTTGGTGTGGTAAGCTGAGCTCAGCAATCCACCTAGTGGAGTGGTGATCCCCTAATGAAGGAATCCAAATGTAGTGCATCCATATCAGCTGAAAGCACACTCTCAGGGCTAATTTCATCAAAATATCAAAATCTGAAGGTAAAAAGCAGTTCAGTGTTTGCATTTGACATTGTAGAGCATCATTTATTTAGTCTTTAATTGGTTCTATGTTTTCAACCAAAAAGTAGTTTGTTTCAACTTTTTGTTCCTGTATAGTTTTGTCAATTTATATTTTACAGGAATAATGTAAACTCTGAAATAAACGTCCTCTGGAGAGAAACTTGTCATTCATCAATATGAACTCACAAAACATAAACTATAATTGTGTTATTAGGAAAAAGATCTTAAAGATTCAATTTTTGCAATTTTCCAACAGTTTTATAACGGAGGAAGCGTACCTCAAGATAAACATTGAGAAATAATGTTTATTTGATAAGAAAACACTTTAACTTCTCCTGTTGGCTGAGTGTAGTCTCTTGCAAAGAATCACTCTTGCATTCCCAAACTGATTTGTGTGTAACTTGTTGGAGTTCAGCAACACGTATCACTGCCCTATATTATTTTTCAAGTTCACCAAGGTTAGTTTGAAAATTATACAGGCTGTAGTGTGATGATTATACTGTATTTTTGGTATTGTATTCTGCTGTAAACCTAAAAAAATAGCTGTAAACTGTATAGAAGGGTCTGAAAGGGTTACATCATGACTAGGCATGACAGTATTGGGGTTTGGTGCTTGGAATTCTCACTGCCTTGCTGAGTCAGACTGGGCAAAAAGTCTTGCCACCTTCTTATTTACATTTCTTCTCTGTAAATTCAGATAATCTTGGGTGTCCAAAAGGCTGATTTGTGAACACATACGAGGGCTCTAGGAATGCTGAGAGAGAAGCACTTCATTAGGAAGCATATTTTGAAATGCCAGATTCTGAATGACACATCAGTGGCATAGCAGGATATTTCAGTTGTAGG
>NW_008655777.1:7803-19877 GCF_000695815.1 Acanthisitta chloris
AACCATTTCTTTGTCTGGCAAATACTCAGGCTAGCAGTTTACAGATTAATTTAGTTTCAAAATGTTCTTTCCCACTGGAAGCAGGGCAATAGGTCAATGATCAGTATTTCAAAGGCTTCTGCAGCAAAGGTGTTTGTGAACAAGGTGCTCTTGAGCAAGGTAAGAACAGGATTCAATTTGGCTGTGAAAGCAGAGTTGTTATCCTGAGATACGGTTGCTGAATGTTAATGGTTTTGGGAACTTTGTTGTACCTCATGTATTAGTTACAACAACAACTGTATTGTTGGTTTGAGAAGACTTTTAGGTAGCTGTAGGAACAGTGGCTGTAAAAAGAGTAACAAAATATGATTCCTTTTCTCTACAACAAGCCTCTTTTTCAGTCTGGGTTGCCCTTACCTGGTTCTTTGTACCAGACCTAATAAGGCTGAAGTTTGTTGTTGACAAATACACAAGAGAAGCAGTAACTTCAGTCAACCATGGATATTCTAAATAAACTCTGATTATTTGGGAGGAAGACCTGTGTGTTTTGGTGGGGGTGTATGGTATAATCCTCACTGAGCCTGAGTGCTCAAAGTGCAAGTGACTAGAAGATGTGGAGATAACCTCACAAGAGAACAGAAGCTATTTTAGAATGCTGTTCCCTTCTGTGAATGAACAGTGCTCGGTCCCCTGAAATCAAGTTCAGGTAACTTTACTTAAAAGATAAAGAGGACAGAAACAGATATCACCCAGAGAAAGATAAGTAGATGTGGAAAGATTTGGGATGGACTACTTGTTCACTTTTATACAGAGACAAACAAGAAGAGTCTGAAGGAAAGGTAACAAGGACAAGGTGACAGGGACAATCCTTAAAAAACCAACAGGAATGAGACAGTTAATTTCTTCTGGGCATCAGCTAATAATCAAATAATGCAGCCAAGGAAAATATATGGACTTTTTTCCTAAGTTTCCAGACTTGGTATTTTGCTGTGATCTCCCTTTGAAGTATTTGTTAGTCACATTTGTCAATAATAACAGTAAATATCACCATGAACTACATGACAATTCTTACATTTCTTATTCAGCCCTAATGATTTGTGCTTTAATTTCAGGAAATCTGTAACACTTCATCCAAATTATATTTGTATCTTTGTTTTAAAGGTTTATCAGATGTATGGTTTCTTTTGCAGAAGAAATTAGGCAAATTGTTAAATACCTTTTATCAAAGTGATGAATGAATCTCAGTAATGGCAAATCAAAACAAATTTCTGTGTTTCAAACAGACCTAGCAATCTATTAATGACTTGTGATGGACTATATACTTGTGCTTCCATTGTAATCTAATTTTCAGGCAAATGTAACAGTTTTCAGGCAAACTGGACATTATTACACAGAAGGAAGTAAAGAAGGTTGTGTAAAAGTCTAATAATTGATGAGCTAAATGCCTTTTGTGCTGAGATTCTGCTGTCTGGTGCAAGAGAGTTGCTTTCTGGTGTTTATTGTCACTGTGGAACACCAAGGTTGTGTTCTTGTATGTAGGGATCTGAGAAACTCTCTCATCTGGGAATGTCTTTGAATTTCAGTGAGTTGGGTTACATGAGGTGTACTGACATAGGTAGGGTCTGTAAGATCAGACACTTGATTAATTCTTTTTAAGGCTGCAGAGTACTGTGTGGTGATGGCATATGTGACAGCTGAAGAAAATGGTGTTGAGTCCCCTGGGAAATTAACATGTTTAATTGAAGGAAGGACAAATTGACTTAATTTCCATAACTGTAATGGTGAAATTTGTCTAACTATTGCCTCTGGAAAGTAATGGAAAGGTACTGGGTTCATGCAATAGAAATCCTTGATAATCTTTCTGAGGGTGTGTGGGGATCTGGGTTGTACAGAGCATGCTAAAAATGTGGAACAGCTTCAGAGGACTGCTGGAGTCTCCACCATGATACCTGATACCTCTCAAAGGTGAAATAAACTCATAGTCGTTTCTTTGTCTATAAAAATAATAAAGGTAAATTTAGAACTAGTTATTTCAGCAACCATTTGAGCTTCAATTTCTTGGAATTTAGCAAAGAAATTCTCTAAGGTGAAAGAATGCAGGAGCGAGGTCAGCTGTGCCTCTTGCTCCCAGAACACCTTTCTCCCCAATTAAGCAGCTTCCCTTGCAGCATCAAAGTTTAACTCTTTCTCGAGGTGAATGGCAAAGGACAGATTAATGCAGTGATTCTGCCTTTTCACAAAGGCTCTGGAACAGCATGACAGATTTATGAGTTACAGATTTGCCCCCTGATTATCAAGTCCTGCTAGCATTAGCATGTAGCAAACCAGGATATGGCTCCAAACTTCACTTTGTTTGATTTAGGAATTTGGAGGATCTTCTGTTAACATGATGTATTTGTGAGTAACTTAACCATACTTTATGCTTATATGAGACAATCAATGGATGGATACTCTGGAATGACATCTGTGCTAGTAAACCTTAAGTGACACATAGCAAACACCAGTGTGGCATCTCAGTTGATTTCTCCATGATGTATGTGCTTTTCACTTTGTAATCAGTACTGCAGCATGTTTCAGCTGGGGATTTCGAGTTCTGAGGACATTTTTCTTTCCAAAATATGCTTGCATCCAGTTCTGTTCTGTATTCTCAGATTTTCTAAACTCCTTGTCTAGGGTGTGGAAGTAGACACCACTTGGAGGTGAGGCCTTTACTGCAGGCAGCTACTGAGCCCAGAGAGCTGCTAGAAGTTCTTCCAAGTTTTTTGACAGTAAGCAGGTTAGTTCTGTCAAGCTAAGAAGTCTTGAAAGCTTCAAATTACCCTGGCAGTCTTACTGCTTTCAATTCTCTTCTCTGACTTTAAAGGTGGGGCCTCAGTTCAGGCCTTCAAGGTGCAGTGTTCCCAGATGTTTGTCCAGAGCACTCGTGCTGCAGTTGGCAGGGAAAGCTTCTGTCAGGAGCACATCTGTGATTTGGCCTCCTCTGATCAGAGGTGCCAGCACAAAACTTGTTTGAATCCATTAACTGTTGTTTTCTGATAAACCCTTCATTCAACCAGAAGTTTCTACCAACTGTGGTGTCTAGTGGGAAAGGTTCCTGAGTGTTTAATGGTGTATTGATTCAGATGTTAACCTTGCCATTATCTATTCTGATTTTGGAGATCACTGGAAAACTTTAGAATATTGGTTGTTTAACTGCACAGTTTATTTTCTCTGTATTTTAAAGATAACATAAGGCAAGGTTCTCTGTTTTTCAAGGGAAGTGTAAAGGTATTAGATTGATTGCTGATCAGGTTAAGATGATGAAACTTGTATCCCTCATTTTAGGAGAATTTACTTTCTTTCTCAGGGCAATTGTGTCAAATCCAAAGTTGATACAGGGATATTTCAGTGGAGAAACTAATTTGGTTGCAGTTGCTGAACTGTGGGATGAATAGAATAAGTCATTCATAGTCCCTTAAGACCTCATGAAGTAAGTGGAATGGAGATGAGTATGGAATATGATGTTGTGTGTTTGCATTTCTTTACTTCAGACATGAAATACAGGCAGCATCAGGAAAAAAAGGACAAAAGTTAAACTCTATGGATTGAACATTAGGCATATATAACAGATAAGCTGAAATATTTGCCACAGATATTGAGGAAATCAATACATTCAGGCTTAATCACAGAGCACTTGTGGCAGTGCTCTGGAGTCTGACAGTTATAGAAGCTTTGATTTGATGTACAAAATATGCTCTGAGCAAGGGAGGTATGCATTGCTGTGTTTGCTGCTTTGGAAAGGCACAACTGGGCTGGGGAACTAGTCAGACATCCACATCTACAGTGCTGCTCCTGAAGCACCAAGCTGTCCTTGTGTTTGACCTTCACAGTTTGGAACAACTTGGAGGATACCAGCTAGCTGAGTAAATAGATATTAAAAATGACCATTATAGGGCAGTCTACATGAAATGATTTCTATGTGTGTTTTCCTGCTCTTTGTTCTACCTTTATCAGAGTAACATCTGTTCAATTCCCAGTTTGTTGCATGCTTAAGCATCTGTTCAATGCCTAAGATTTTTTTCACTGTAGTTGCAGGAATGTAATTTCTGTACTTCTGCTGCTGTCTTTGAACTCTGAGTTGCATAAATAAAGTTAGCTTCTAAAAATAGGTTTTGTTTTCTTAGACAAAGAGGATTCAGATGCTGAAAAAGGCTGATAGCTTCTTCTGCTGCTTGACTTGCATTTCAGTGGCATTGTGGGATTTTCAGTCCAGTACTGACAGTTCTTTAGGTATAAGGATAGTTAGTTCGATTTTTCTGCATCTTGGCTAGGTGAAATCACATGTCTCAGAGAATTTGACTGTTGGCCTTTTCTGCAGCACCTGCCTGGATCCCAGGTCTGGGTGAATGCATTAATGATGCTGTATAGTGTTCCAGGTGTCTTTATCACTCTCACGGGTATGAAAGGATTGTGAATGTCTCTAGTCTTATTATATGCTATATACCATTGTTCATGTGGATTCAGCAACCCAAATCATTTTAACAGTTGTCTGTATGGATTTCTGAATTTTGCTTCCTTTTATAGCAACACTGTTCTATAATGCAGAAGCAAACAGACACTTGCCATAGGATTTTGCAAGAGTAGGAATAGTAAGAATTAATTTTTGGTATCAAGGTATGGGTCAGAATATAAAAGAAGCAGATAATTTAGGGAAGAAATAATCAATTTTCATTGCTGATGACTTTCCAAATATAGTAATGCTATTTATTCTCCTGCCTCTTTTCTGCAGCCATTCTGATTTTTGTATTTCCATAGTGAGTGCTGGACAACTAAGTAGAGTGATGCAGTTAGTTTTCTTTCACACCTCTTAGACTAATTGCTGTTTTTCATATCTAAAATATTATTGCTCAGCAGTAGTGTCTACAGTAGTGACTAAACAGTTATAAACGTTTTCCAGAGTTTCATTTCTGAAGCATTTAATGAAACTTGCTAAACACTTTGGCCAATAACTAATTCAGAGGTTGCATCGTTTTGGGGCAAGGTCATAGTGCATAGTCATCTGCTCCAGCTTGGAAGTGTGAGTGAATTGCATGTTTTCTTATTCCAGATCAGATGAGATGATTTAACTTTATCTAAAAGTCCTTTCTGTGAAATATGTTGGTGTTCAGTCTTTATAGGTCTCTGCTGCCAATAGTTTTTGATTTTATTGATCAGATTGTTTTTCTGAGGGACTGTGTCCTTCAATGAGTTTTTCCAGTTGTAGTTGCAGTTTGATAATTGTTCTATAGTTCTGTTTTATTCTGGAAAAGTATTTCTGGAGCAAGTAGATTGCTCCTATCAGCAAGTTAGTTGAGGGGGACAGTTAACAGAGAGTGGGAATTGAACTTGAAAATTCTGTGAAGCACAGAGGCATCATTGTTAACAAACTTATTTTCAGTATTTTACTGTAAAGGTATAAATGCTTTGTGGAAAATCAGGTGACAAATGAGCTCTTACTAGTGTTGCAATTCGGCTTCTTGTTCTATTTTTGGTAACTAGACCATATAGCAACTTTCTTCTCTCTCTGGTTGTGATAACTCGGTGCAGCTTGATAGTGTAAGTAAAATCTGAGATGTCAATTTTGTTTGGTTTTTTAAATAGATTTTGAATAATCTATTGTTGAAGCTGTGTAGCAGTAGTACCTTCTTCCTCGCAACATATAAAATATTTATCATAACGATACATTTGAGGTTAGCAGTTGTATTAGACTCCCATCACTAATGTATATGTGTAAATGCACCAGAAATGGTGTGCCAGGTGGGGTTTAATTTTTTCACAGTGCATAGTGGTGCTGCTGACAGTCTTAAAGCAGCTCATTTCTCCATGATTTCATTGGAGCAGAGCAGCTCAGAGGCCTTGCATGGAAACCTTGAGTCATTTGCTGTGCTGTATAGATGTGGTAAGCACAGTTTGTCCTAACTGCCCTTGGGTTTGATGCTTTTTTTTTTTTTTTTTAAATGCTTTTGGAATGCTTTCATGGTGTATTGCTATAGAGTGAGTTGTATGTCTGATCCTATGTGAAGATAAAAGATTTGATATGGTTCAAGATGAAGGAACAAGGAAATAAGAATCTGTTTTGCTGGCATATTTAAATTCCTAATTAAATAGAGTTCCCATTGCATTCGGCTGATTGTGGGTTGGATCAGTAGTCTGCAACTGTGATCACTGTCTGCAGGACCACATTATTTGTCCATTCATATAAAATAGTTCTGACTACAAATAACTTAACAGCTGTAGGAAAAACATCTTGCCCCCATCCTGCTTGTTCTTCCTTACCTCCGGCCTGATACGTTAACACTGTCTTTTTTTTTTTTTTAATCTAAAGGTTTGGAGACTTGGTATTGCAAGGTTTGCCTTATAATCTGCTTCTAGACATTTTCCCAAAATTTTCTTCAGCATCAGAAGTGTCTGTGTCTCTAGTGTCGGAAAAAGATATGTTCACAGTTCACTTTGGAAATCTGCTATCTTATGAGAAAAATACAGATATTCAGACCAAAAAATGGACTCTGTATTTTTAATTTCAAACGTTGCAAACTTGCTTGTACAATCTAACGATATGGTGACCTTTTAGAACTCGTAGAGGTATTCTTCAGAGCTTACAGGTACTGTGGTTTTTTTACCTGCTGGCACCAATTTACTTTCATGGTAGTCCATATCAGATTTATTCTAGAGTTATTAGTTTTTTGGGGTTTTAGTTGTAGGTCCATCAGTCTGGTTGAATTTGGTCTTTTCAGTTGTGCCAAGGTCTTAATTTGGTCCCCCTTTTTTTTTTTACTTTTCCCAGTTTACCTTTTCATAGGACATTATTCTAGTGAATTGTTTAACTGTTTAGTTTCTGTGGAATGGTTCAGTGTCCCTGGAAGCATTCCCTTGTGTGGACTATAACCTCCTGGAATGTTCAGTAATGGTTAAAACTCTTCTCGTTCTAGTGAAACGTTTTCCCTCTATAGTAACAAGCACACCAAGTGCACATTCTATTTTTCCCTTTACTGCAGGTTCTTGTCCGTGCACCTGTGACAATGCTAAGCTCTGCTTTCTTCTCCTGACCTCCTCCTTCCCCTGTGAGTGTTTCTGGGAAACATGCACAGAAGGGCTGGAAGTGGAATGGGACATCTTGGGGCAAAATCTTCTGCTAGTAGTCACTTTGCATTACCTATTATTGGGGAGATTACCTACTCCACATGGAAGAAAACGCCAGGGTATGGATGAGGATGATGTGGAGTCACCTACATTTGTCTGCGAATAGCTGAGCTTTATTTAGAATGGTTAATGCTGATGGGGAGCTAACAAAGCTCCTGAGTCCCTGCCAGCTCCATGCGCAATTACCCACTCCCTGGAGTGCCCAGGCACTGCAGCTGACTGGTAATGCAGCATCAGGCCAGAATTAACCCTGCTGAGCCAGCTCCAATGTTTCCCCATCTGTAGTCTGCTTATTTTCCACCCTGAAAAATCTACTAACAGCTGAAAGCTGAATGTAGTTATCAAAATGCCCACATGAAATTCCTCTTATGTGATATGAATATGAACCAGTTCTAATTTTGTGTCCTAGGAGATTTCACAGAATGCTCTTTACTAATTACAGTAACACACAGATGCAGAAATCTTATTCTTCTCATTGTTCTCTGGCTGCCAGGTCAGCTCGCTAGAAAGTTTGATGCACATCCAGCTTTTTTCCCAGCTGATTACCTACAAATTGCAAATCAATATTTGATTGCCATCCTATCACCTTTACTGGACATCACTGAAGTAAAGAAATCTTTTCTTTGGAGTTGGTTTTGCAAGTAGTAAATGGATTTTTTGGAAATAAGAGTCCATATTTATGTCAGTTTCTCCTTGCTCTGGATCCCATGCCATCACTGACTTCCCTAACTTGGTCTGCTACAGATGTTGAGCCCTTTCCAGGAGAATCTCCTTACAGATGGTGTGTGCATCATCTGAAGGAAGTAAAGCTTGGTGCATGACTGCTCTAACATCTTCATGATTGGTACATCAGAGACACAGCATCTATGGCAAAGGTAGATCTTGTTCAAATTTCCATTCCTCTGCAATTTAACTTATTGCAGCTGTCTGGATTGTCAAAGTGTTTTAGAAAATGAATTTTGAATGAGCCACGAAAGCTATCGTATAGATTCACAATGTTTATCTTAGCATTTGTGTGTTGCTAAACAAATGAGAAATGCCTCATAACTTCTGAACAAAATATGCAAGATTTAGGAACCAGATTATGTATATGTAAGATGTAACTATTTAGACAAAGAAATTTGTATAGGTATAATGGGCTGGCCTTGGTAACAAAAGGTTTTGGACTTGAACTAATAGGTTTAGTTATAAAAAAGTTATTCTAATAGTTATCAGCCATTGAATATCAACTCTTTTTTTATGAAAGCCATGTGAAAACTAGAAGTAAAAAATGCAATTCAGCACATTTTTGAAATGATGGTTTCATAATGGTAGAGTTTTGCAGCTGATGTGTTTTGATGTGTACACCAGTCGCTGTCAGGACAATGTGTTGGAGTTCTTTATCAGGATTGCCTTCTGTGTCACTTATGTCCTTTGGCCAACTGGTAAGACCAGTAAAAGTGCCCATTATCTCTGTTTCGGGGTTGGTGCCCTGATAGACTTTTAGGTGTTTATCTAGCAAAATTACTCTCACATTTCACTAACAATGGGACTTCAGTCTATGAGAGTGTACTAAAGTCTGTCCTGAATCAAGGTCTTTGTCTCCTTAGAATTAATCATGTTTCATTCTGAATATGGGTAACTTAATTATTTCCAAGTGCTTCTGTCTTCTAAAATTTAAATGATTTCTTCATAGTATATATAATTTATATCATGAAATTGTTGTTACATTACTGTAAGAAGCACTGAATAAGAATAATTCAGTGTAGCTTGAACCATAATTCAACTCTGTTTCTTAGAAATTCAGAGTCATCTTATTCCTGTGAAAAGCATCTTGCAAATGTTTCCGTTTGGCACATATATGTGAGTCTGAAAGGGTAAGTTGTTTTTATGCTGTTGGAAATTGATCCATATGGTGATAAAAAGTGACAAAACAGATTAGATTTCTCCAAAGAATATTTCTGCACTGGACACATAAATAATGGACATTGTATATTTGTCTTACGCTAATTTTATTTGCAGAAACTATTGGTGCTGTCTGAACTGACTGGTTAATTCTTGGTGGATTTTTTTGTTTTTTAAAGAATGAAATAAATTTTCCCAGTTGTAATCCATCATATGGAAGAAATGCTTATAAACACTCTGCTTATATAGCCATCCAAAAAGTAACTGTTCATGCAGTCTTAAAATATGCTTGAAAAAGCATTAATTTCACACTGATAGTCCAAAAGTATAGAAGTGATACCATGTTTGTAGTTGTATATGAAACCCTTGGTTCACAGGTGTGTTTATGTGCTTTCTGTTTTCAGAAGAGAGACTAAATGATTTCAAATTGCATGAGCCCAGTGAGAATGATTGCTTTATTTAAGTAGATTTTCCTGGTTTCTAAAAGAATGGAAACTAATCACCACCTCTGGGTCTTAATTGTTCGAATCATTCATGCATTAACTGATGCACACAGAAAGCAATTAAATGCTATCAGTGTAAGTCTCTTTATACAGTTGTGTTGTAAGATCCAGAGAAGAACTTAAAATAGTAAAATCTAATAACAGAGAACATCTAATAGAAAGACTTAACAACGTGGAACAATTCTTTGCAGAGAGGGATTTCCAAAAGTCACATGGATCTTCTGGTATTGCCTGAGATAACAGCTAAGTACTGATCTTGAGCAGCTCCCATCACTTTTTGTAGACTCACCTTTATTCAGGAGTTAGCCAGGCCATGGCCCTTGGTGCTCCATGGCATGGCAGGAGCACCAGTCCTGCCCAGCCTCTCTGAAGTACAGCTCTTACCAGCTGTTGGTAGACCTTTAGTTGATTCAGTGCCAGTTTAATTCCCATGACTGATCTACCACCTGTGAGCAGAGGGAATGCTGGTGCTGAGAGCACAGCTGGTTCTGCACCCGTGGTGGGTGCCCAGGCCAGACACTCTGCCCATCCTGCTCCTGGTGTCCTTCAGCACCAGCAGTGCTGCTCGTTGCTTAGCGACCGTGGCCAATGTCCTCTGACCTTGGCCTGCTGCTGATGCACAGCCACTGTCCCCGGGGAGGATAAAAATACCTTGCTGATTGTTAGAATTCAATGATTAGCAAAAGGTTTCAGTCTAGGAAATATTTTCATCTGTCAGACAAATTCTCATCTTATCGCGGTGCCGTCTGCATCCTTTCTTTGCAGGCTCCTGAAATAGCCACGTTATTTGTATTTTACAGCTGTTTGAGATGTGCACAGTTAGTAAAGCAAATTTAATCTGACCTCTTATGTTACAATAAAAGAGAAAAAGATTTATAAAAATTGGGAAATATGGAGTTAGGCCTGGAGGTTTTCTAACTTGCCTGTGAGTAGGAGGAAACAAGTGTTTTTGCCAAGTTTCTTTAATTGTAAAAATGGTAACAATAGGTCATTCTGCTATTGCTGCATGCAGGGAAAGAAGTGAAATATTATTTTCCTTTTACAAATGGGTAAATGATGAAGATTTCAAATGTTTAACCATTTTAATCTTTAATCTGCTGATTTCAATAACAACAGAAATTTTTGGCATATGCTTGGCATTGTGCAGAGTTTATTTCACTCTTCCATTCACCTGGTGTTCTCTTGCAGCGAAGAAAGGAAGGAGGAATGAAAAAGAGAGGGTAGTTCACTTACATAAAGGCCTTGCTTTGCTTACTGTGGTATTACCACGAGGGATAGTAGTGCTCAAGTTAGATGAGGAAGAAATTTTAGTTTAAGAATTTATATTGGCAGCTAAAACTCAAGTAATTGATGAATTTCTGTCACAGCTTGCATGGGTCTTACCCTTTTTGAACACTGATGCAAAGCTGTTTATGATTTTATATTTGGATTTACCTTTATGAAGTGGAATACACAATTTCTGCTTTGGGCTGGAATGCTCTTATCTGAATTCTGTGCAGCCACTGTATGTGAGGTGTTCTGCTGGATTGCACAGTTTCGGGTAATAGTGGTAGTTTCTGTTGAGAAGCATCAACCGTGCCAGATTATAGTGTCCATTATCAGGAAAATAACTTTTCTCGCTTGCACTTCTTTCATGAATACTTACTCTTGCCCAGATGCAGGGATGGCAGTGAACTGGTTCTTTGATGCATGTGTTTCCTAGGCACTTCTAAAAATACAAAATCTTTTGAAGTTTTGTGACAGTTGTAAGTAAAAATCTTTGGCCTGGAAGCTGCAGTGCTTAATGGCTTGTGTGCCTGAAATTTAGTGGAGTTTTGTATGATAAAAACATAATAAATGAAATCAGCAGCAGCATAAGCAGTGACACAATTTCTTTGCCATTGCATTTCACATGAGGCAGGTTTATGTGTAAGGAATTAAATCTCAAGGGTTTACATCTATTGGGAACAGGATTATGTTGAAAAACAGTGAGCAGGATTTCTTTTTTTCATGCATTACAGGAAAGCCAATTTTCTGATTTTGAAGCTGAGTGTTAAGGTTCTTCTGGTTCTGAAATGTGCTCTTCTGTCTTGATGTCTTTCCTTTTGTGCCAGTGTGGTGGCACAGAACAGTGTCACTTCTGATATCTCCTACTTTGAATGATTTTTGATGGTTTTGTCTCTTCCATATCTAAGATGGTGTTTGGTAGTAATTCCTCATTAGTCTCAGTTTATTTCTGCAACACTAGGGTTTGCTTATCCTCTTTAATAAGACTTCTCAATCTTGCCATGATCCAGCAGAGTGCCCAGGTGGTGTGTGCCCAGCAGGACTAGGGAGGTGATTCTCCCTCTCTGCTGGGCACTGGTGAGACCTCACCTCAAGTACTGTGTCCAGCTCTGGGTCTCTCACTTCAAGAAGGATATTGAGGTGATGGAGTGTGCACCCCTTTTTTTGGTTTGTACATTAGATAGTGTCCTGATCCCAACTCAAACAGGTGTCACTGAAAAGGCTTATTTGGTGTAATGGATAAACTTTGTAAAACAGCAAATGGCTTATAAATAATGTATTAAT